>NC_069117.1:8611916-8911916 GCF_025612915.1 Magallana angulata
TTTTGGTCTTTGCAATAGTCCAAGTACGTTCCAAAGTTTAATGGAAGCTTGTTTGGGTGACAAGAATTTTGAAATTCTTCTTTTGAACCTCGATGATATTCTCATTTTTTCTCAGTCTTTCGATGAACATTTAGAACGGCTTGTATTTGTGTTTGACAGGTTAAGAGCTCACAATCTAAAAATCAAACCGTCAAAGTGTCATTTTTTTCACAAGGAGGTGAATTATTTAGGTCATGTTGTCAGTGAAGATGGTGTCAAAGTTAACCCTGATAAAATTGCTGTTATAAAAGACTGGAAAACACCTCAGACAGAAAAAGATCTTCGTTCATTTTTAGGGTTAGCCGGGTACTATCGGAAATTTATTAAGGGGTTTAGTCAGATTGCTGCTCCGCTTCATTCTGTTTTATCTAAGCAGGAGAAGAAGGTCACAGGTACGAAAATGGTAACAAAAGAAATTCCGTTCAAACAAAAATGGAATGCAGATTGTGACAATGCATTTGAAAAGCTTAAATCATGTTTAACGAGCACTCCAGTTTTAGGCTTTCCAAACTTTAGCTCTCCATTTATTGTTGAAACCGATGCGAGTTATGATGGATTGGGCGCAGTTCTGAGTCAGCAACAGGAGTCCGGAAAAGTAGTCATCTCTTACGCATCTAGAAGTCTCAGACCAGGTGAGAGAAACATGTCGAATTATAGCTCAATGAAATTAGAGTTACTTGCACCCAAATGGGCGATAACCGAAAAGTTTCGAGACTATTTACTGGGTAGCAGTTTTATTGTATACACAGACAACAACCCTCTTAGCTACCTTAAGACATCAAAATTAGCTGCTAGTGAGTTAAGATGGGCATCTGAGCTGGCACAGTTTAATTTTGATATCAGATATAGATCGGGAAAAGCGAACAAAAATGCAGATAGTCTTAGCAGAATGTACCGCGAAAGTAATTCAGAAGAGATTTTAGCAGATTTCTCACAATCTACTTCTTTAAGAGAAATTATTACAGATTATCAGAGACTTGAAACGGACAAAAATCTTGAAATCATTGAAAGAAAGGAATTAACCCCCATTTTACCAGGATATACAAATGAGGAACTCAGAAAACTTCAAACGGACGATCCAGATATCAACAGAATTTTCCAATGGTTGGAAACTGGTCACAAACCAACTTCCAGACAAATTTCAAGAGAAAGGAGAGAGGTGAGGAAATTTCTTCAAAAGTTTCATTTGTTACAACTGAAAAATGGTGTGTTGTACATGACCAGTAAAGGCTTGGACGGTGAGTATTTGCAATTAGCTATACCAGAATGGCTTAGACCACAGATAATGGAGTCTTTGCATGATAGTTCCGGACACCAAGGTCGTGAGAGAACAATGGCACTTATAAAGAAAAGATGCTACTGGCCAGGAATGATAGCGGATGTTGTAAGATGGATTGAAAGATGTGAAAGATGCATGATCGCTAAGACACCGATCCCTACCATCAGACCATCACTAGGTAATTTATTAGCAAAGAGACCTTTAGAGATTTTGGCAATGGATTTTACTCTGTTAGAGAAAACTTCAGATGGGTTTGAAAACGTTTTGGTTCTTACAGACGTGTTTACAAAATACACAATGGCTATTCCTACAAAAAATCAGAAAGCTTCAACAGTTGCTAAACACTTGGTCAATGAATGGTTTCATAAGATTGGTATCCCTAGTCGATTGCACAGTGATCAAGGTAGGAATTTTGAAGGTGAGGTCGTGAAGGAGCTATGTAAAATATATGGTATTAAGAAGTCACGTAGCACGCCATATCATCCTGAGGGAAATTCGCAATGCGAAAGATTTAACAGGACACTGCACGACAGGTTGAGAACTCTCGACGCAGATCAAAAGAGAAAGTGGACAATGTATTTACCAGAACTTGTTTATGTGTATAATGTTACTCCTCATTCTTCTACAGGTTTTTCCCCTTATTATCTCCTTTATGGAAGAGAACCGAAATTACCCGTAGATTTCTTACTAGGGATCAACAATGACAGCGAGTCCTTCGAGGTAGATGAATGGTTACATACACACAGAGAACGCCTTCGATACGCATGGGCTGCTGCTGAGAAAAACACAGAAAAAAGTGCAGAAAAACGACGCGAGTTCCATGAGAGGAAATCTACTCCTTGCTCTATTGATGTCGGAACAAAGGTTCTGGTTAAAATTATACGTGGTATTTGCGCGAATCGCGTACCGTATATTTTACCTGTGTTTATTCTATTTATAGAGTTTCTGTTCAGCGCAAATTCTTTTTTTAGAGATCATGTTTCTTTAAACTTATTAAAAATATCTTTTGAACATTTATCTAGTTGTTTTCGATTCTATTATGATAATCAGCAAAGTGAGACTAATTTGTGAAATTATTTATTTACTTATTATAATATTTGAGATTTAAACTAGTTTAACAAGTTTATACGGAGTCTCACTTCGCTGACGCCCTTGAGAGTGTTCAGGTGTGAAACGGGTGAAACGTGTGAGTGATACTAGTATCTTACATTATTTACGGTAAGAGAGTTATTTTCATGTTTGGAATAACTATTCATTTGTATTATATTCCATACACAGTAATTTAAATATCATTTATGTGAGAATAATAAAATTGTTTTACATGCAGACTGTTTAGAGAAATGTATAGCGATTTGAGATAATTTCTAATAAGACTGTAGTATTTTTAGATTTAAGCATAAATATATATGGTGGTTTTTTATTATATACAGTCATACCTGTTGCAAGTGAGTGCGCTAGTCTACTAATTGACTGTGTGTGGCACCGCCGCCATATATTGGAGGTTCGTTGATGTCATATTTTGAAGTAAATGCAAATTGTGTATTATTAATTTTTTAGTGTTTCTGTGTGTGTCTATTTGTAATATGAGTTATTTTGTTTATATAGTAGCTCATTGCCAATAAATTTAATATTTAATTGAAATAAAGAACTTGAACAGAATAAGCGATTTTATTCTATTACATATATATAAAATCGCCGCTTTTATTGATTGATAAAGATACACATAGTTACTAGTATATCAAATACATACATGTAGAATCAAGTTAACCCTCTATATATAGTATCCAGTCATAGATTTTTTTTTCATTTCTCCAGTATCGGTCATTCAAAGGAATAAAATCATTTAATGATATTTGTGCCATAAGATTTTAAAGAACTTATTACAAATGTTTTAAAAAATGTTATACTTAGCTGTGTCAAGTAATCCTACTTTGTACTCGTTCGTTTCAGTTCTTCCCAGTTTAAATAGACTGGCGATGTCTGTCTGATATGCGCGATATCTTTCGTAAATAAAAACAGAGGACAAGTCTTCAGTTTAAATAGGCAGAATAAATATTACTTCTTCTATCCACAATACATTTTGGAATAGATTCGTTGTATGGTAGTTTGTATCATTTGTGTTGGATTTTATGATTACAGGTTCATTTAAAATTTCCGCATTAAATAACAATGATAATAAAACTCCTTGAAGACAAATTTATAAAAACATGGAAATAACCATTACATGGAAATTTATTACTAACTTACAATCTGAATCAAATTAATGTTTCAGCTCACCTGAGCTCTAATGAACTTTTGTTATCACGTTTTGTCCGGTGTCTGTGTGTATATATCCGTTCATTCGCCCGTTCGTCAGTCCCTCTACCAGAAAATTTTTCATATTTTAGACTTCTTCTCAAACGCTCAGGCCAATTTAAACCAAACTTGGTATAAAGCATACTTAAGTAAAGTGAATTCAAGATTGTTAAAGGTCACATCCTCTTTCAAGGCGAGAGTGAATTTAGAATTAATAATAATTTGTAGTTATTAAAAAAGTCTTCTCAAAATCCAATTGGCCAAAAAAGCGGCAAGTAGAGTGGAAGCACTCTCGGGTATCGTAGATTCGTTTGTTCAAATCATGATTCCTGGGTGTAATGTGGGTCCAATATTTGGAATTGAATTTTTACATAGGAATAAATAAAGAATAATTATGATCCTTAAAATTTTCTTTCCAATAGCAATTTGGCAAGAACATCTTTAACTCGTGTGTAAACATCCTCAGGGAGGGAAGATAGATTTTCGTTCAATTTTTCATCCCTGGGGTAGAGTGGGGCTTGCATTTTAACATAAGAATAAAAATGGGGAAATATTGTTAAACAATTGACAAAAAAAGCTACAACTTATGTGGAAAGGTTAATATTCTCAAATAGTTAAGAATCTCCTTTGTAAAATCATTAACGCAGATAATGAGATGCGGCCTTAATGGGGGTTGCATCAGAATTATCAGAGAAATATCTTCAAAAACCTTAATTTTATAGACCATTTAGCTTAAAAAGATGAAGTTTGTGTGAAAGCACCCTATAGGAGCGTAGGTTTAAGTTTGTTAAAATTATGATCTCTAGGGTAGGGTGGTATCCTAATGGGGCCCTTTGACATAAACACAATCAGTAAAAATCTTTGAAAATCTTCTGCCCAAAAATTTAAAAAATGTGGCTAAGCGATTAACATGGAATTATGATAACAAAAACTTTAAAAATTATTTTTAAAACAATATATACGTATACTCTATTTAATTTACAGGATACTGTATGCTGTAAATATCCAACCCTGTTTTATTTTCGCCTCTTTTACTTCGTTGTCAGCAGGCAATTTTATGATTGGGCGAATTTTTCTCTCTTTAAACACAACTTTAACCGTACAAATTCAAGAAGGGACGAAATTGTTTGCGATTGTAGAAGAGTGAAAAATACACAAGGTTAAATACTATATACAGTAGATTTTTGTTTTTGATTAAATATAGCTGATTATATTTCCATGGATTTCCTATACGTATGCTGATAAATCATTCAAGTATTTCATGGATTTTATTATAGCAACAACAAAGGTTTGTAAATATTTATTAGATTAAAAAAAGTAATCCATTTCAAGGTAAGTCAAATTTCAATATCTAACAGCGTAAAATTTATCTACACAATATTATATTTACATAAACTTTATCACATAGCAAACATTAAAAAATACTGTACAGTCAAGTATCAAATGTACCTTTTTAATAATTTTAAAATTCATTCGGTTAAAGAAACTAACCTATATACGGAAAGCACTGCAAGGCAATCTAAACTAGTTTAATTCTTTATATGGATTATTGAATCAATATTAAAACGTGAATTAAGCAGTTTACAAGATTAGAAATTAAGATTTTGTAGAGTTTTCTAAAACTTTTCAACTGTGACTTTTTTTTAGTAACTAAACAATGACTTAGACCTTTTTTCTATCTTTTCTTCAAATTAATAATTAAAAGGATTTCAATGAAATGCATCTTATTGTCATTTATTGTAACACATGTAAAGTTAAAAGAATAATAATATTTTGACTTAAAAGTTCTTATTCCAGGTTGGTATCGCAAATTGTTAAAATCTACTTTAAATGATGACTACCGGAAATGCTAATTCAAAGGTAACTGTAAACCATTCTATCAACAGAAGGGCCTATAGAAAGCATTCTGATACGATAACTTCTTCAATTATTATTTCTTACAAATTAAGGATGTCATTTTATTAGAATACCTATTGATAATAAAAAAGACGTTATGCATTGATATATTTTTCTCAACTTGGTGATGAGTGTTGTTCTTATATATAAAACAATTGTTTAACATTAAAAAATGAATGTATGTTTTTCTGTTATCAATTCACTTCGGTTGGGCAATACCTTTATTTAACACAGGTCCGTTTTCATACAAATACATAACTGGCCACACAATGTAATCGACCTCCGTCCCCGATTTCATGTACGCGCTAAGTATATCATTGTTCATCCTCCCATCGTCCGGAATATGAGCACTGAGATGTATCGGTGGCCGAGTTGTCTGCATAAACCAACATAACTCCACACAGCGCTCGGCAAAGTGAGTCGTTTTGGCAAACTGGGGAGATGAACTTGTCTGAATGACAGTAAAAACATCCAACTGTCCCCAAAAATGTTTTTTCACCATTATACATTTTTTTCGAGAACATTGTTCATGATATGGTTGTAAAGAGGCAGCACTTTTATATTGTGCTACTTTTTTTCGAGGCTTTTTCGATTTTTTAGTCGATTTTGAATAATCAGCAATTCCTCGGCTTTGTAAATGTGCTGTTCTAATGTTATGTAAACAATAGTCTGAGGGTTTGTTTATTCCTGCTTCTTCTTTGACTAGCCCAAATTTATTCATATTTCGTTCGTTTGAAATATGATTCTCCTCTCTCTTAGTCATATCAATTATGAGGCCATTAAGGATATCAGCAAATTCCTAAAATTAAAAATTTGAAAATCATTTTCTTCCTTTCAAAGAACGTTTAAACACATATTTTTAAATCTCACTTTAAAGGAACTACTTAAAACCTTTTGCAGAGTCAGACTTAATTCTTTCGATCGTAAACAATTTTTTGTTGCCTGTTGAATGTCCGGTGTAATCGCATCTGGAAGTTTGGTAAAAGCCTTAAAACAATAACATAACTCATTATTTTCCAGAAAATGAAAGAATAATTCTCAGAGAATTATAATATGTTTAATATAAGCTTACTTTCATTGAGCTGGTATCTTCACAAAGCATAATGGTTTGACAATCCGTTAGGTCAAGAAACAGGGAACGAGGACCAGAGCAAAACTGGTAGGCTGTCTGTAATGCAAGATTTAAATAAGATTGTTTTTGTTTTCCAGTGTCTGTGCGGTGCATTTATACTGGTTTGATCAAATTTATTAAAAACATTATCCTTGCAATACAAGCTTGTTTCAAGATTCAATCTAAAAATTAAATATGATGTTTACTTATTCACATGTATATTTTTTGTTTCATTCCGGGAGAGTCTTTATCAATTATATGGTATTAACATTTTATTTTCCAAGTCAATATCGTTTTTCTATTTAATCAATTTAAACACTCATTATTGTCAGTAAAGAATAATGGTTGTACCAACTGACGGATAATCAAATCAACTTATATTCAACTTTAGGCCAAAACATGTGTGTTAATTTCATGAAATAACGCGTAACTTTTACAACAAGTGGTTCAATATATTCCAATAAAAAAATCGACCACACCATCGTGGCCCCATCCTAGGCCTACTCCCCGAAGATCACGATTTGAAAAAAAAAATGAATTTACGTATTACTTGAGTATACTTCCACACACTGTCCAGTTCAGTTGGATTTTGAAAATACTAAATGCTGTCATTAGACTGTAATACCCGCACCAAGTGTTTGCCCCTAAATTACACTGTTTTGTACCAGTTTATTAAAAAATGAACGCAAAATGCAAGTTCCGGTAATACATTAAATTTTTTTTAGAATTTTCATAACTGAAGGATGAGATCCCTTCCAATGCGATAATACACATAAGCAACACTTTATGTACAATATGGGGTTGAACTGTTTGCATGTGCCTTTAAGTTAATCAATTTTAACTACTATATTAAAATAATAGACTCGAATTTTTAGGCTTGAATACTGAGATATTGAAAGAGTACTGTATTTTGTTTTATATATTTTAAACATCATTGGTACTTGAAGATTACCAATTTGTTTTTATATTTTCTCAATCAAGCTTCGCTATTAAATAATTAACAAAAATTCCTTTACAAAATCCGGAAATCATCTGGATTTTTTGGATTTTACAATCTTGCGCATGCGCATTGCATTCACGCTAAATCACAGGAGGCTCTTTAGTTTATGTTTTCCACAATATTGAATTTGCATGGATGAACTCAGAAACCATATTACAAATACGTGTAAATTTTACACGTATTTTCTGTTCATCAAAGAAAATACGGAAGATGACTTAACTCTAATAAGAAGCAAGAAAAAAAACTTTGGTGAAAAAGTGTTGAATTTTTCATAAATATGAATTAAATATTTTAATGAAAGGTATTAACAGCCTCAAAACTAGTTGTTTTGAATAATTTTCTGTTATTTTTAATGCAACTTCATTAATTTTCTCAAAAATCGTTTCGGAGCGATTCTGCAATTTTTGGCAACATTACGGGTATATGGGAGGCAATTTAACTGGGTGAAGGTCTGTCCTGAGACACAGTTAGATTATTCTACCTAAGCAGAGTGTAGTGAAATTAATAGCTTTAGTGTAGGCTTAAATCCTAGTTATGTAATTTTCAACTATACGATGTGTCTATTTCGTAAATGTCCTATATCAAATGCAATGTTAACCCGTGCACGCACGGGTCAAAGTCTAGTAATCTTAACATTTCATGTCATAGAAAGTATAATGGTCTATATAATTAAAACAAACAAAATTAAATTATGCCCCCTCACTGCAGCGGTTGCCGGTTATAGATTTCCTTCTGTGTGCCTACATGTACATCATCGTGTGCACGGATTTAGAGAAGGGGTGGGAGTGAGGGGTCCAGACCCTCTCCCCCCCCCCCCCCCCGAAAATTCATTTATATCAATAGTAAAATTACCAAAAATACACCTTTGACCCCAATGCTCTTACAGACAATGCTCTAAATGCTCTAACACATTGCGCTTCACTATTAGGTAACATTATTTTGGTTTAAAATATTATATTTATACTTTATTGTTTATTTCAACAGAAATATAGTACATCACAATATACAGGTGTCCCGCACCACCTTAAAGCTGTTACTTACCTAACATAATAGTGCAAGTGGTTTTGAAGAATAGGTTATAAAAATACATGCATGTTACAAATTACTGACCTTTGTCTAAAGTTATGTACAAAACACAGGTCTGCAGGTCTTATTAGCGGGTACTAGTTTTACCCAGCTCTTCGGTTAGATGGGTTTCACGTGGTGTATACATGAATGTGTTTTCCATATGCAGAAACGTATTACTTAACATGCATAAACGTTTCTTTTGTGATAATTAGCTCAAGGGATTCATTATTGTGCTCTTATTGGATTATCATTATGATGTTGACCAATAAAGGTAAGCATACTACAAGTATTACTCTCACTTTGTAAATTAGTGATCTCCCTTTGCCAGCATACTATATCGTCATCTTTTGATATTTAAATAAGCTTTTCATCGTTACCTATCCTATCGCATTTGTAAAGATTCTGTCATTTTAATTGCAAAAGTTAGTTTTAGACGGGGTCACGTGACCCCGTCTATTGGTTTACTGTCAGCTGAAGTCTCAAACCGGAAGGCACGAGTAGAACACATGAATTGAGTCTACGCGTAAGAAAATGGTGCAGAAGGTTTTCATGCATTTCAGTAAATATGTATTTAAAAACATGCATTGAATCTTTTTAAGTCCTCTGTGTATAAACAAAATTCTATTTAGAAAATAAACAAATAGTTTTATTGATCAAAATATTCTTGCTCGGGTTTAAATGTGGAATGAGTTACGTAAGTGAATGCACAGCGCCGTTGACGATTCCGGTAGTGTGCGAGCTCATTAATCAATAGAAGAGGTTGATAGTGGAATCGAAATTAAAGCTGACATGAATTCATAAACACGTATTACTTCCCTTTTATCTCCGACTACCGCCATATTAGTTGTCGATTTCTATTGTTCTGCTCATCGCGACACCCCCCTTTATAAGGCCGAGAGCCCTCGTCATGCTTCATCGCATTCAGGAATTTTATACACCCAAACAAGTTACCTTGGACGAAAAGACTAGTAAAACGCGTTTTGAACAAAAATAATATGACAACCACTTCTCCAATAAACGACGAAACAAGACAGACTGAAATCCAGGCGCAGATACTTCAGAAATTCCTCAATAATTGTAGACCGTTTTCCTGTGTATGTTATAACATCGCACATGCGCAAACCACACACTGTGGCAGATCGAGCAATGTCAATTATCGCATGGATTTTATAAACGGGGAGTTTTTGTAGGAACGGATAGAAACGTTGTTACTTTCTTTGATTTACTATCCTTTAGCTTCTGTTTTTGATGTAGTGTCGCCAGGGTTTTCAAGAAGATGCAGACGTTATGCACTCTGTATGAACGACACACGTGTTCGATGTGCATGCGAAGTAAGGCAGCACTGTCTGTGCAAAATAATACAGATACCTTGGACATCCTTTCAATGAATAGATATATTTTGTATTTGATTGATTGTTGTTTTCTTTATTACTACATTTTACTACATGTACAATGTGTAATTCATGCATTTAGAAGTCCGTGCAACGTGAATGCCTTGATCGGAAAGCAACCGACATTAACATTCTCAACCGGTATATATACCCCAGTGGCAGTAGAGGAGCGATCGAAACTAATATGGCGACCGAATGCTTTTATGAATTCATGTCAGCTTTAAAGTTCCGAAACGCAATGTGCCATTTTTGAAAAAATGTGAATTTTTTTTGACAATCTTTCAGCTTAATACTATCAAACTTCATGTGCAAGCCGAAGTTAAAATCGGGTCGGGTTATACACAGATGTTAGGTGTTTTATTGGCTTCCAGTCTACTTGCGGTATGACTACTGTTCGTCTCGAAAGGAATTTTGTATAAAGAAAATAAAAACAAGTCTGAATTTGCCTTCTCGTTCGTTGGCTTTTTAGTTGATTAAACTGAATTTAACTTTTAAACAATGCATTGTAAACAAAATCTATGATAGATTATACATTTTGGAAGACTTATACATCATATAATATATACAATCTTAACGATTGAAGAACCAAGTTAAATGTTAATGTTCATATTTTCCGGCTTAGTTGGAATCAGGCTTGGGGTGAATTACATTGTAAAATAATGCATTACATTACCATTACTTCATGAATTAGGGCATTAAATTACTGTTACCATTACTTAATTTTCTTGAAGTAATGCATTACATTATTATTACATGAGTAAAGAAATGCATTACCATTACTTTGTGAAAAGTCAATAAGTTTTAAAAAAGTAATTTAAAAACTAAATAAAGAGGTTTTGTAAAATATTTTATAAATAAAACATGCTTAAAATATTTACAGGTTCATGTTCATGTTTACTATCATGTTCAAATTTAATGACTTATATAAGATTGCTGTTGCACTTGTAGTTCTCAAAGTAAGGTTGGTCCCGTTACATTTACACGCTAATGTCGGAGTTGACAATCTCTATTATTTATGTCTCTGATTTTCGGAGTATGATTTTTTATGAAAGGAACGGTTGCATCGTCATTCGTGTGGGTGATGCACGAGTTTACACAAAAAGCAGTAAGTGGGGAACGGATTTATTTTTACCTATTAATTTTGCAGGTATCGGAAATGAAGAAAATCGTGTCAGAAAAGTCGGTCTTAAAAATCAAAATGGCGACCGTGACAAATCTTTTTATTGTCAAAGTTCTTGGAATCTTATTGAAAAAAAATATTTCTAACGTCAGGTGCCTGTGTTTGTTATCGGTATACAAATGTTTACTTTGTTAATTCAGCAGTTTTAGAGTTTTCGGGGTTTTTAAAAAACTTTTGTTACGGATACCGTCCGACTTGTGGATTTTCCCTTTGATCACAAAATTAAATAAATCTAATGATTAAAATTATCTACTTTGATATAGTTGTTTGATTTTCCCGGTTAGTAGTAATTTTTAAAATTTTTCCTTGGGGTCTTATTTTACATAATATACCGTTGTGCAATTTTCTACAATTATGAAGGCCGGGATTGAATAAAATTTTACACAAAGTATCAAACAATTGCAAAAAAGCCGAATGAACATACATGTAGATTGTAACAACTAATTCAAACTCATAAATTTTGGAAGCATATTCGAGGAAATACAGCAGAATTACAAATTCAAACTTTCAAGACCGATTCCATTTGTCAGACCCACACTATTAATTGAGTTGACCCCATAATGACCATGTATAAACGAATTCGTTTTCAATTTGTGTATTACATGTAAGTAATTAGTGTAGAGACTTATCATTTTTATATGAGTTATAATAGGAAGGAAGGGCTCTTTCTCTCTTAATGTATTATAATGTATCAAATACAAAGTATGTCATGACCCTATGGAACAGGAAAATGCAAAATATCTTATATCGTGTTTTATCTATACGGGTAATTCCTAGCCTAATGATAACACTGTTTTGTTTAGGAGAATTTACAATTGCCCCAAATAGGTGAATACACATGCATATAACATTTTGTTTATAAATCTTAAAAATTAAATTAAGCAATTTCCAAAATGTTAATGTGTATTAGGAGAGAAAAAGCAATCGAGAAATGATTAAAATTTGCTACTGTACACAGGTAAGAATATAAGAAGACTGAATCTTTATAACCAGGTTTCATTGGGGGGGGGGGGGGGGGCAGAATGTTGAGTATAAACATTTTTAATTTGAATCATTTATTGTTATTAATTTTAATGTGTCAATGAATATTAGTTATCGATCCCAAGGTAGAAATATGACTTCTGATCATATCTCAATAGATCATTTGTCAATTATGCAAGGTGCAAGGTATGACTTTTTTAAAAATGAGATTTTTTTTACCAGTTTATAAAACTTTTTAGACCCCAAATTATATGTTGATTTTATAAAATAAATCATTTAACAATTAATAAAAGTGTAAATGTAAGGTTATTTTCATTTTAAGCATAATTAAAGGATTTTTTTTTTAAATTTCATTTTAATTATTATTTGAGGACATTTTATTTATAATTTGAGGAGGAATTCATGCTCGGATCCAGAAAAGTTTCCAAGGGGGGGGGCAGTTTATATTTGAGTTTGTTTGGGGTGGGGGTTCTAAGTCATATATTTGACCATATTTTAATGTAATTTAAAAATAAACTAATCCATACTGTCTACAGTTATGAACATTAAAGGTATAGAACAAAACAAAAACTAATACATTTATATATACACAAGAAGTATTACAAAACATAGATGATAGATCTATATCTAGGTTCTAAAGTTGAATAATATATCATGTACATATATTATTGTTTTTTGTTTAAGGCATCTAAGATGGTATGTAGGTAATGATCCCAAGTGCGCTTCCTGAAATTATCAAATATCTTAAAAACCACTGAGATCCCCACCATAATCCAAAGATAAATATATTCCTTCTTTGGTCATGGCGCATCCGATCATTATGGTATGTAAGTAATGACCCTAAGGGGTCATCCTGACCCCCTTAAAATAAGAAATTGTCAATTATCTTTAAATTATTGTTCTTTAATAGTCCTATTTCTATTTAATCTTTATCATGAAGTCTCCCATATGAAATTTAGAGACTTATTGTTTTTGTACGTTTCTTTTTACATGTATTCTTCTGCTTCGTCTTTTTCTTCTTTCCTGCTCTAAACTTGTTTCTCAGAGATGGCTGAACAGAATTGTACAAAACTCTAAGATATGATAGGCCTGCATATCTAGATGTGCATCCTGGTTTGATTTTTTATTTGGGAATAGAAAACCACTTTTCGGGACCCCCCTCGAACAGAAAGTGCACAAATATCTCGAAAACAGTTGAAGTCATGGGTCCCGGGGTTAAATTTAATTTTTGAAAACCTTAATGCACATCTATAAAATTGTCTATAGTCCATCATATCCAAAGAAATGATGTGTCTATCCATCAAATCATAAGAGGAGTTCTGGGATCAATGTTTATTTTGGACTGATAAACGTCAATTTTCTGCTACTATTTGACTCTCAGGATGGAATTTAACTTTTTTAAAAAAAAACTTAATGCACATCTATAGAATAGTCCATATCATATCCCAAGATATGATGTGACTATCCATTAAATCATAAGAGGAGTTCTTGGATCTATGTTTTTTTAATTTATAAAAATCAATTTTCTGCTACTCTTTGACTCCCTGGATGAATTTAAATTTTTAAAACCTTTTTGCACATCTATAGGACAGCCCCAATAATATCCAAAGAGATGACGTAGCTACTCCAAAAGTTGTAAGAGGATTTCTGGGAACCATACTTTTTTGCCAAAAAACACGTCATTTTTTGTTCTCACTGATCCTCTTAAAAGATAAAATTCTGGAACCTGATCACACCTTAAAATGACACCCACAATTATATTCTAGAATATCATTTGGCTACTGTAAAAAAAAATGACGTTTTTGAAAAACAAACAAACAAAAAACGCCATTTTCAGCCATGAAATGACCCCCAGGACATAATTAAAATTTTCGAAACATACATGTATTCCAAGAGATGATTTGTCTATTGTTGAAAATGGAGGAGTTCGAGGAAGAAGGTTTTTTGTGAAATCGTCATTTTTTTTTTTTACCAATTATTTGATCCCCAGGCCTACCAGATAATTTTTGAAACCTTTTTACAAAACAACATGACACCCAAAATCAAACTCCAAGAGTTCAGTTTGCTGGTTTATAAGATGTAAGAGCAGTTTGAGAAAGTATAACGTGACAGACGGACGGACGGGCAGACGGACGGACGGACGGAACGGCGTAACAACAATATACCCGAACTTTCTTTAGAAAGTGCGGTTATAATTATTCTTTATTTTATTTCTTTAAGGAGGGCGTGACCCTTCATTTTAACAAACTTGAATTCAGTTTACCTAATGTTACTCTAAGCCAAGTTTGATTGAAAAAAAAAATAGAAAAGTTTACAAAGACGACGCCAACTATACACAAAAACCTTAAAAGCCAATAATTAAAAAAACACCAGAAAATAAAAAGCAGCTCAACTTTTGCGATATTTAAATGGATACAAAATTGATTTTCTACAATATGTACATGTATTGTAGTTTAATAATGTTACAATCGAATTTCATCGTTAAGAGACAACCTAGTTACTTTTTTACAAAAGTCATTACGATGAATTTTGCTTATTATAAATGTAGTTGTTTTGAAAAATTCTTTTTTGTTCATTTATTTGGGCATTTCCGCGTTTCTTTGTTTTCCGTTTTCCTTGATATTAATAATGTGTACGAGCCTGGTTTGGCCATTCCTCCTTATTAACCTTCAACCAAAGATGCTACAATGAATGATGAATAGCATCGCCACTGAGTCGTAAAGATTGAACTTGGTGAGTACATGTACCAAATCATACGGTATCACCAAAAGTTATTGTTTTTGAGGTGTGAAATATGCACTAATGAAACATACGCAATAAAATATTTGATTAGAAAGCCTACATTTTCCGCGGTTAACTTAAAAAGGGCGCTTGATAAAAACTTTGAAACGTTATCATATATACTATGTTAATGAAAATGATGATGATAGTAATAGTTGTACATGTATAGTCGTATAAAACAATGTATGTGGATATGAAACTATGTACAAGTGATGTCAAAGGCAAAAAAGTGAATAATACCATGACGATACGCAGTAAGAAGCTTATCGCCTCTCGGTCGTTTAGCCTCGTTTCTACTCCTGTCAACTCCTCCATAGAATCTGTCCATGCGTCGTCATACAACTGACCGAATTTTTCTGCCAGCTTGGTCGGTCGGTTATCATCGTTCAAATCAGCAATATCAGGGTTTTTTGAGGTCATTTTTGGTCCAGCTAATTTGCTTAGCCTTAAGTGGAATTAAACAAAATATATAACTCAAGATCATATGTACGGAAGCCCATTTAGGACCTATCAAAAAATATTTTTGAATTTGATATAACGAATTCTTGAATTTGTTAAAACGAATCTAAATCGTTATAACTAATTGTTGAATCCGTTATAATGAATTATAACGAATAAAATTTGTTATAACAAATTTTAGGAATTCGTGATAACGAATTTAATCTATTATAACAAATTCGATGAATTCGTTATTTCAAATTTTGAAATCTGTTTTAACAAATCAAATTTAAAAAGTTTTTATTCGTAATTTCGGTTTTTTAAAATCGGTTATATCATATTTTCATCCAAAACAAATTTGATGTTTTGGAGAACAGATTAAACGGGGCGAAATGGTAAATGAAGTAAACTGGCACAAAAACAAATGGGAGGAACATACTATCACAGCTGTTGCTGTAACCATGGTAACAGATGTAACAATTCCAAAAGACACCTTACATTATCGGCTTTGCTAAAATTCCTACTTAGAAAGAAACAAAATATTTAAGAACTGCTATATATGCAGCAACGCATTTTCATACAAGAATACCATGCAGGATATACAGATTTGTTCCGACGGGTTTCTGCGCAAAATTCCCAAACATTGTTTAGTCAGTGCTTTTAATCAATGAGATGCTGTTTTATTAAAGGGTACCTGCATGCAGCCAAGCCAATGTTGAACCTATGTCATAGAATTTATTTACCAAAATTAAATGCAAAAACCGCATCGAAATCGATGTAAAAATAATTGAGTTTCGCCTCTTCAAAGTGTCTATTTTTACCTGCTTTTAGAAATCTAATGAAGACAAAATGAAATTAGGCGATACCGAGGCTTCAGTGACGTCACGAGGTCAACACGAGGGAAATATCCTTACAAAGCTATACAAAAAAAATTCGATTTTACAGCAAAAATGATTGATATAGGTCTGATGTTTGATGTCGTAGATTTAGAAAGTTGTATCCGTAATTATTCGTTACAGTCAGATTTCTTTTTAAACGATTTTAAAAATTTGCTATTCTAATAGTCTTTTACCGATGAATACGATATCTTTAAACGCTTGCATAGGCAGATTTATGCTCATTATTCATATCTATTTTGACCGGTGCGTGTTCAAATCCAATAAAGCTTAAAGAGCTTTATGATAGATTTGATATGAACGCTCCTACCGAAATTATCACCTCATAATATTCAAAGAATTATGTCTTTTTGCTTATATTTATATTATTTTCAATTTCTACACTTAAAATCAACATTTTAAAACCACTGGGGTTTTTTTCATGCATAGCACGTGTAATGTATTGTTGCAGCAAATACCGTTTCTCGATTATGCTGTAGGACACACCCATTTTGTGTCGCTCATTTTTAATGAAATTATTGGGCTATAGTTTTCAAAACTGATTTGTAATGTTTATCACAGTAAAGGACACTTAAAAAATATAGATATGATATTTTATGACATAGCCATCCATTAAAACCAGGATGTGCGCATGCGAAAACCAACTTTTCATCGGGATTGGTAAACGTTTGGGAGGAAATTCGATAGCTTCTCGGAGGAACTTCGAACTGATGATTTATAGGTGCCAAAAAAAAAACCCACCAAAAAACAAACAAAATCGCAATTTGTATATCATATAGTCATTAAAAGTGATAGGCATGTTATGTACCTTTGGTTTACACTAAATTAAAGTTAATTAAATATTTGCGAGAACAATAAAGGCAATGTTACAGGAAAACAATAGACACGTAGCTTCAAACGGGTGGGTGGGTAAGGGTGGCAGGAAGGGACCTGTCCCCATGCAGTTGCCCTCCCCCTTTCCTAGCATTTTCGGAGCATGTAAAAATTAAAATTGACTGGGAGGGAATAAACAGTGATATTTAAGTTTGAGGTAAACTTAGCTTTTCTATAGCTACCCCCACAGTGTTCAATTTTCGAATTGTTGAAAAACATTCTTTTTTTTGGAAGTCAAAAATTGAGATTTACTGGGAGGAAATAAACAGTGAAATTGAAGTTTGAGGCAAATTTAGCTTTTCTATAGCTACCCCCACAGTGTTCAATTTTCAAATTGTTGAAAAACATTCTTTTTTTGCAAGTCAAGAATTGTTGGCGATTCTCCCACTGCACCCCTCTTTTCTTTTTTTTACGATGCCACCTGTCTTAACAAAATATCACGGTTTCCTTACATTAACATGTACCAGTAAAAAAGATTTGGGTTTATATATAAACCAATATTACTGTATCTCATACAAACACCTACGCTTAGATTTAATATGAAAAATCCAAGGTTAGGAGGACAGGGATAATTTATTTTGTTTTTTTTTCTTTTCAGGGGTTATTGGGGAGGGTAGGGGTGGTCAAAACACCGACTCCATGTAGCTCTTTCCATGCCCCTCACCAAGGTCGATCTGTGTGCCCATCAGCAGGGTATGTATACCCATCACAAGGGTCAGAGTACGTATTACCAGAGTCGGTGTACGTATCACCAGCGTCTGTATACACATAACAGGATGAAGTATACCCATCACCAGGACACCAGGGTATCAATACTTTTCCTGAGGGTTAATGTGTTTTTGTGCTCATCACCAGGGTCTGTTTACCCATAGCCAGAAATTAAATCAACGTAACCATCACCAGGGTCTCAATGCCTATCACCAGGGTCAGTGTACGTTTCACCAGGGTCCATATGCCTATCACCGGGGTCTGTGTACTAGTATTTATTAAAAGGGTCAGAGTGCACATCACTAGCGTCTGTATAACCATATCCAGAATCAGTTTACCCATCACCAGGGTCAGTTTACCTATAACCAATGCTAGTGTACCCAATTACAAGTGTCTGCACATGTATACGCGTAACCAAAGTCAGTATTTTCCTTCGAACACTGACCCTGGTGATACATACACTGACCCTGATGATACGTACACTGACCCAGGTTATTTGTATGCAGACCCAAGTGATGGGCACACAGACACTGGTGATACGTACACTGACCCTGTTAATAGATACAGACATATTTATAATCATAATACTAACCCAGGTTATAGGTAATGGGCAGACCCTGGTGATACGAACACTGACCTTGGTGATACATACACTCTGCTATTAAAACATTTAAAAATCCTAATCCGTTGGGGTAGGGGGTTTGGTGAACCTTTAACTTCAATTTTACAATTTATTTCCTTCCTTTCATTTCAGTTTTTACCTGGCCCCAAAAACATTGGGGGGACCTCTTTCTTTATTCACCTTTTATATGTCAATTTAAGAAAAATGTGTGGTGAGGGGGGGGGGGGTAGTGTCGTTCCCCTGCCCCTGCTCCACTCCACCCCCTCCCCCACTCCAATGCTAAGTGCCTGTTGTTTTCCTGTAACATTGCTCTTTTTTGTTCTCTGAAATACTAATATTTATTGAACATTTGGTGTAAATCTAACTTTTATGAACATTTATAATGTAAAAATAGAATTTCTCTATCCTTTTTAAAATTGCGCAAATATCAGTTCGAAGTTCCTCTAAACAGCTTTCGAATTTTCTCCCAAACGTTTACCAAAAAAAAATTGGTACGAGCATGCGCACATCCTGGTTATATTGCCTGGTTATATGTATCCCCGAGTACCAAAACTCCGTCATCATAAGCAGAAAACATTCCGCGACTCTCTGTAAATTAATTTTTCCGGTTTTTATCATTTTCAATCACTAAATATAACCTGAAAAGTTATAATTTATAAAATTTTTAACAAAAATATTTTTATTATTTTTCAAAAAAGCCCTCTGATATACGACGTTTATCACACGTGCTATCATAACTAATGAACTCCGTCACCCACATGATCTATGATACGCCAGGTATAGAAGACACATTAACAATTTAATTTAAACTCAACTTGTATCTAGGACAAGTTATAATAAGTTACATCTGTGTATACTATTTAAATTGTATTTAATTTCATCAAAGTGAAATGATCGACAGAATAAAAAATGGTCATTGTAACAACAATCACAATGAGCTTTTTAGAGTGTATGGATGCCGTTTAATTTATGTCCTTACATATTTTAAATATATCTTATCAAATAATGAATATATTAATGATTATATTATTCATTTATTGCATTTTTAATAAATGTGGCATGTTCTATATACCGACACACCTTACTGTATATCTGTAACCCTATATAAGGCAAAAATTACGACATGATCGATTTGACGTTATCATCAAGTGTAGTGCATAAACGCTATCGCGGACTGGAAAAAATGTATTACAACCTTAATAAAAAATTAATTACATGTGAAATGTTTCATCTTGACCTCTCTGAAAATGACTGACCATAATTAAATGGGCCTGCATGTCAGAAATATCGTTATTTTAGTGCACCCGTGAAAAAGTGTTAGCTGATTTTACGCAATTATTGTTGCATAAAACGAACAAGGTGTACTTTTGTTAAGTTTGAACACATTCTTAAATTTAACCGTTGTAAATTGTCATCATTTGATTGAAGATTTTTGACATGCAAAAAATGACGTCATAATCGCACTTGATTTCAAAAGGCGAGGAATTTCCCGAAAGTGACGGAGTTAGAGGGCTATGCGATATAAAAAATAACCTATTCTATGCATCGTTCTGATGGAAAGGTGGTTCACGCATACGCACGTCCTGGTTATAATGCCTGGCTACGTCATATAAAATGTTATGTTTATATTTTTAAGTGTCCTTTACAGCGTAACAAAAAAAACCAGTATTGGCTGCGCTGCGTAATAATACATAGCATGTGTTATGCATTAAAAAAAATGGTTTGAGAATGTTGTTTTAAAGTGTAGAAATTTGAAATAGTATAAATATTAGTATTGAAGTCATAAGGAATCATTCTTTGAATATTATGAGTTGATAATTTTGGTCAGAGCGTGTCCAAATCTATCATAAAACCATTCGAGCTGTATTGGATTTGAACACGCCCCGGCAAAAATCACCTGAGACTAGTAATAGTAAAAGAATGATTCACTATGGTGTAATCTCACGGTTTCACAGGATGAATGACCATCTTTAAGTCCTCCTTAAAGATAGCTTAAAGGTGTTTAAAGGTAGCTTAAAGACGATCTTTAAGCCACCTTTAAGCTACCTTTAAGCTATAAGTATTGCTTAAAGGTGGCTTAAAGAAAGCGTAAAGATGGCTTAAAGGCAGCTTAAAGACTATCTTTAAGCCACCTTTAAGCCACCTTTAAGGACAACTTATAGGTCCTTAATGTCCAAACTTCTTTAAGCCACCTTTAAGCCACCTTTAAGCTACCTTTAAGCCACCTTTAAGCCATTAAAAAAAATTAATTCAATATTGTGCTTAATTTCCAACAAAATGTATTAACTTTATGAAAGAAAAGGTATTAACACGGTTTTTGTTCTAGAAAGAAAAATGGAAAAAAAAAACACAAATAAAACCGGCCACGGCGAGAATTGAACCCGGGACCCTTAGTTTACTAGCATCACCACACATCCTCTGCGCCACGGCAACTTACATATATATGGGCGTTTTTATATCCTATATATCAGTGGATATTGAATCACTGTATTGAATGTGTTTACTTGAAAAGATTTTGATAAACCATTCAGTTTGTAACAATCAATTATATCTAATTTATAAATTACATGCATGCATGTATTTAGAATGAAATACGGAACTTGGTCTTCAGTGAACAAAAATATATTATACCTAAATGGAAACCGTTAGGTTCACTATAGTAGGCTTTCTTAGTTAATAAATTTAAACCGAGTAGATATACGTTCATCTAATTTATAGCTATAAAAATGTAAGAAAGAAAATGAAATCATTTCTTTTATTAAATGCATTGATACTATTAGGGTATTTGTTTAATTTCCCGCAATTTTCCGGTTTTCATGATCGCGGCGCCGTTCCAATATGTTTAAATATTTACATGTAATTGTATGTTCATGTACATGATTTTTAAACTATCAATTCTATAACAAACAAAATTACCAATTACCGGTGATGTATTTACTGCATGTGGCAATTGCAAATGACTTGTACATACAATTGTATGATGTGCCAGGCCGGGTATATTTGACACATTTACCCTTCTACATATATTTAAATAATCAACCCCTATTTATGATCACCGGTACATTAATTAATTAGCCTCAAGATTTTACTCTTACATACATGTATGTATCGTTAATTTGTAGACATAACATCTTTGAAACCCAGAGCTAGGAAATAATACTTTGAAAATGAATTACAAATGTAAATTAACTTTTATTCACTAGACTTATCGTATACTCGTACATACTAAGATTCAACGCCTTTAGAAACCCTGACGTGCACCTGGGCACACGACACACCTGTTGTGTATATCTTGTATATTCTGTGTTAGTTCCAGGGGTTTTCTTAAGTTGGACAAACAATAGACTTTAATTAGATATACACAAACATGCACCTGGGCACACGACACAACTGCTGTGTATATCTTGTATATTCTGTGTTAGTTCCAGGGGTTTTCTTAAGTTGGACAAACAAAAGACTCTAATTAGATATACACAAACGAACAATACTATGTCTAGACAAACAAAGCAGTAATATCCTGCCCGATATAACAAAGGCAGTTGAGAGTCTTTTCATCTTTAACATGTATCTAGCAGATCTAGAGTTAGAAATAATGAAAATTGAAAAAAAAATACAAACCTTCAACCGATTAACAAATTAAATCATGCATTTTTGGTTCATTATCTTTATTTTGTTTAATAACCGGATGAACTGAGAGAGAGAGAGAGAGAGAGAGAGAGAGAGAGAGAGAGAGAGAGAGAGAGAGATTTTTTTCACGGATTAATTTATAATAGGAAACAAACATACTTTATTTAGTTTTATGCACATATTAAGATACAGAGACTGCGCTCATACCTACAATAATTTTGAAACCCCCAAAAAATTATAAAGAATTTTATAACGGCAATCTGTGTCCATCAGAGCGGTGCTGATGATAGCGATCTGTGTTTAATGGAGCGACGATTAAAACCGCCTGGAACACCCGCCCCCCCCCTCCTTGGAAATTATATTATCACTCGGATGACCCCCTCCCATCTCTATAAAAGAGCTTTTGCATTTAATATATGTTTTTATTGTTCAGCTTGATCAATATTGACTTAAAGGCCACTTAAAGACAGTGTAAAGGCAGTGTAAAGAGAGCGTAAATGCCACTTAAAGATGCTTAAAGGTGGCCTAAAGGTGGCTTAAAGATAGCTTAAAGAAGTTTGGACATTAAGGACCTATAAGCACTTGCTTAAAGGTGACTTAAAGGCGGCTTAAAGGTTGTATAGCCTTTAAGCTCCTTTAAGTCACCTTTAAGCCACCTTTAAGGACTTGCTTAAAGATGGTTTTTCGCCCTGTGTTTGGTGATGAAATGAGATGCAAATGCAGATATATGTTAATAAATCAGCATGCTCATGGATTGATAGCATTAATTAAACAAATTTTTGAAATTTTGCGCAGAAACCCGTCGAAACAAGTCTGTATATATTGTGTTTTTGGTTAAATTGCATAGCTACATATATAACAGTTCTTAAATATTTTGTTTCTATCTATGAAGGAATTCTAGAAAAGCCGATCAAGTAAGGTGTCTTTTGGAATTGTTACATCTGTTACCATGGTTACAGCAACAGCTGTGACAATATATTCCTCCACTTTTGTTTTTACGCCAGTTTGCTTCATTTACCACTTCGCCGTTTAACGCCGATCAATTGATCGGCACATTTCGTCATTCTGATATGGGACAAATGAAGTCCGCCTCGTTTAATTTGTTTCCCAAAACATGAAATTTGTTACCACAAATTGGATGAAAATATGTTATAACCGATTTTTTAAAAAACGAAATTACGAATTAAAACTTTGAAATGACGAATTCAAGAATTCGTTATTTCAAATTTAATTTGTTAAAATAGATTTCAAAATTTGAAATAACGAATTCAGCGAATTTGTTATAATAGATTAAATTCGTTATATTCCTAAATTCATAAAATTTGTTATAACAAATTTAATTCTTTATAACGGATTCAACAATTCGTTATAACGATTTAAATTCGTTTTAACAAATTCAAGAATTCATTAAATCAAATTCAAAAATATTTTTGATAGGTCCTAAATGGGCTTACGTACATATGTTCATATCTGTGTCAATATCTTGTAATTGAAGTTTAATATATTACATTTATATCTTATACTAAATTTTTTTGCAAATATACCGAGTTAAGAGGTTCTCTTTCTCTTCTTTCATAGGTCGGAGTTGCTGCTGGAGGTATCGGACTTTTTCTCTTTCTTGTTCTATCTCATCATTAACGCGTTTCAAATCTTTAATACTAATTTTCTTTTGACGTTTAGTGTCTTCTTGTTCCTTTGCCCGCAATCTTAAAAAGCAAAACAAATAGTTCATTAACCAAATACGTAAAATAGAGGCACTAACTCGAAACTGTTAGTTAGGTTAGGTTAGTTTAAGCAAGAGTAATAATAAGTGAATAGGTATTTATATGAGAGTTAAAGAAAATTAGGAGGAAAAAATTGTAAAATTAATTTCTCATTACGTTTGGAGTTCTATATTTTTTTCTGTAAGATTCTGCACCTCCAATTTCAATCTGCAAATGAAATATGAAGAACAATGACTATATTTGTAGTGGTCTAAGGAATAAGACATATTTTGTTTCTGGCAAAATATTTGTAGCATATTCGAATGGATGTCCATTCTTTTGAGAATATGAGGAATTTAAACTAAAATATTTGCTCTTTCCTACTGAGGATTTTAAAATTTAATATGTTTTCTTTCCTTCTAATAGTTGTACATTTTGGCATTGAAATAGCTAACAGAATTTATTGTCTAACATAGAAGTTTGTTTTTCGCAAAATAATGGTGTTGAAAAAATACAAGTGATCGTTGATCAAATGCATTGTACAACAACAATTTAATTCATGTTGTTTAATCAATAAAAGCCATACAGGATTTTTCATTAGTTAAGGATACAAAAAATTACATCTACAAGAGATTTCTTGAATTCGTTATAACAAATTAAATTTGAAATAACTTGAATTCGTTATTTCAAAGTTTTAATTCGTAATATCGGTTTTTTAAACTCGGTCATAACATATTTTCAGCCAATTCGTGGTAACAAATTTCATGTTTTAGGGAACAAATTAAACGGGGCAGACTTCATTTGTCCCATTTCGGCGTACGACGAAATGCGCCGATCAATTGATCGGCGTTAAACGGCGAAATGGTATTAAATAAAGTAAATGTAACCATGGTAACAGATGTAACAATTCCAAAAGACACCTTACTATATCAGCTTTGCTAGAATTCCTACATAAAATAGAAACAAAATATTTAAGAACTATATGTAGCAATGCAGTTTCACCCAAAATACAATATATACAGATTTGTTTCGACGGGTTTCTGTGCAAAATTCCAAACATTTGTTTAGTTAATGCTATCAATCAATGAGCATGCTGATTTATTAACATATATCTGCATCTTATTTCATCACCAAACCGTGAGATTACGCCATACTTAAAAAAATACCGGTCTGGAATAAAATTGATATAAGAATAAGGAATCATTCTTTTACTATTACTAGTCTCAGGTGATTTTGGCCGGGACGTGTTCAAATCAAATAAAGCTCGACGGGATTTATGATAGATCTGACCGAAATTATCAACTCATAATATTCAAAGAATGATTCCTTATTACTTTAATACTTATATTTATATTATTTCCAATTTCTACACTTTAAAACAACATTCTAAAACCACTGGGTTTTTTTAAAGAATAACACATGCTATGTATTATTACGCAGCGCAGCCAATACTGTTTTTCGGTTACATGTATGTTGTATGACACACCCATTTTGTGTCGCTCGTTTTTTATGAAATTATTGGGCTGGGTTATATGGTGGCATAGTTCTGCCACCACTTGTCAGATAATTACGTCGACTTGTCAGATCTTGATGTCGACTTGTCAGAAAATTATGTTCACTTGTCAGTTCTTTAAGTCGACTTGTCACTTATTCACGTGTTTAAGAATTATGTCGACTTGTCAGATGATTATGTCGACTTGTCAGATATTAATGTCAACTTCTCATATCTTTATGTTGACATGTTAGAAAATAACCATATTGACTAGAAAATCAATATTTTGATGTTAAAGCTTGTAAGTGCCACTAACTGCCATTTACTTGGCATCATAATATCTGACAAGTCGACATAAAGATCTGACAAGTTAACATAATTATTTGACAAGCCGACATAAAGATCTGACAAGTTAACATAATTATCTGACAGAAAAAAATATTATGGCCACTAGTTTAAAGAAAATTATCATTCATATTATAAGTCGACTAGTCAGATAATGATGTTGACTTGTCAGATGTTATGTCGTATTGTCAAATAATTATGTGGACTTGTCAGATAATTATGTCGAATTGTCAAATAATTATGTCGACTTAAAAGATCCTTATGTCGACTTGTCAGAAATTATTATTACAACTTGATGGCACAAATTGGGCGTGGAAAGGTTGTAGTGTTAAATTTTTAAACACGTGGATAAGTGACAAGTCGACTTAAAGAACTGACAAGTTCACATAATTATCTGAGAAGTCGACATTAAGATCTGACAAGTCAACATAATTATCTGACAAGTGGTGGCAGATGTATGCCACCATACCTTTCCATACCCAATTTGTGCCATCCATTTGAAAAAATATTTTCTGACAAGTCGACATAAGGATCTGACAAGTCGACATAATCATGTTTAAGTCGACATAATTATCTGACAAGTCAACATAATTATTTGACAGGACGACAAAACATCTGACAAGACAACATCACTATCTGACAAGTCGACTTACACTATGAATGATAATTTTCTTTAAACTAGTGGCCATATTATTTTTGTCTGTCAGATAATTATGTTAACTTGTCAGATCTTTATGTCGACTTGTCAGATGATTATGTAAACTTTTGAGATATTTATGTCGACTTATATGATATTTTGATGACAACTATAGGCAGTTTGTGGCACTAACAGGCTTTGACAACAAAATATTGAGTTTCTAGTCACTATGGTTATTTTCTGACAAGTCAATATAAAGATCTGACAAGTTGACATAAATATCTGACAAGTCGACATTACATGTATCATATAAGAAGTTAATATAATTGTCTGACAAGCGGAGGCAGATCTATGCCACCATAGGGTTATCACAGTAAAGGACACTTAAAAATATAAATATAATATTTTATATGATGTAGCTAGGCATTATAACCAGGATGTGCGCATGCGTGAACCAACCTTCCACCAGAACGATGTATAGAATAGGCTATTTTTGGGAGTTGGTTTTAATCAACTCTCCTACATGTATGCAGTTACTCAGGCAAACCGAAAGTGAAACAGTGTTTGGATCTAAGTACAAATCAACATTGCTGACAACATTTAGTTCTAATCGATAAATACGATGTAACGAGCTCGAGTTCTTAAGCATTGTTTTCAAGGAAACTTATTTATAGATACCATGTAGATAGTTATATTTTTAATGGTACGAACAATTTAGATAATTTTTGAAGTCGTACATTTTATATATTCCTACGCCAGAGCTCGTTCAACCAGACGCTCGGCTGTCTCCGTAAATCTCCGACAAGCAGAGAGTCTCTCTTGCTTGTCGGTGATTAACGGATACAGCTGAGAGTCTGGTTGAACGAGACTGGAGATCAGTTTTGCTTGGATCCATACAATTTCTCATAACTATTCCGATTACTGATACGTAGTTTGGTAGAATAGATCTTTGAATATTATACAACATGATTCATATTGGGTTTTCACGAAATTCCTGTGAAAGAATTATATTATTAAAAATGTGCATAATTCAAATACATATAGGAAAGTACTTTCCATGCAAAATAACATATCATTGATTTTAAAATAAATAATAATCGATAAAATCAACTCCCATCAGTTCTTAGATTTTATATAGTACAACCAGGCACTATAACCATGATGTACGCATGCGTGTACCGAATTTTCGGTAAACGTTTGGGAGGGAATTCGAAAGTTCTTTGGAGGAACTTTGAACTGATATTTGCGCAATTTAAAAACGTAAAGGAAAATTTGAAATTAACATTATAAATGTTCATTAAAAGAGATAGGAATGTTGTGTAGATTAGATTTACACCAAAATGTTGTATAAATATTAGTATTTGAGAGAACAAAAAAGAACAATGTTACAGGAAAACAACAGGGGAGGGGGATTGGAGTGGAGTAGGGGCAGGGGGACGAGCTAAACTACCCCCTTCAGCACAAGCTTTCTCGCAGCAAACATTTTTCTTAAATTAACATATAAAAGGTGAATTAACAAGGAGTCCCCCCTAATGTTTTTTGGACCAGGTAAAAACTGAAATGAAAGGGAGCAAATAAACTGTAGAAATGAAGTTAAAGGTACGCCTTTCCCGATACCCCCACCGATTAGGATTTTTAAATGTTTTAATAGCATAGTGTATGTATCACTAGGGTCTGTGTTCGTATCACCAGGGTCTGTATACCCATAACCTGGGTCAGTATTACGATTATCAGGATGTCTATATCTATTACCAGGGTCAGTGTACCTATCACCAGGGTCTGCGTGCCCATCATCTGGGTCTGCATACAAAAAGCCTGAGTCAGTGTACGTATCATCAGGGTCAGTGTATGTATCACTAGGGTCAGTGTTCGTATCACCAGGGTCTGTATACCCATAACCTGGGTCAATATTACGATTATCAGGATGTCTATATCTATTACCAGGGTCAGTGTGCCCATCACCAAGTCATTAGAACCCATCATCAGGGTCTTAATGCATATCACCAAGGTCAGTGTTCGTATCACCAGGGTCTGCCCATTACCAGGGTCTCAAAACCTATATTGTTATAGGTATTGAAACCCAGGTGATGGGTATACTGGCTCTGGTTACGCGTATACATGTACACACTCTTGTAATTGGGTACAATAACCTTGGTTATAGGTAAACTGGGTATACTTATTCTTGATATGGGTATACAGACGCTAGTGACGTGCACTCTGGCCCTATAATCCTAGTATACACACCCTGGTGATAGGCATTGAGACCCTGGTGATGGTACGTGGATTTCTGGCTATGGGTAATCAGACCCTTGTGATGATCACAAAGATACATTGACCCTTGGGATAAGTATTGAGACCCTGGTGTACTGGTGATGGGTATACTGAATCTGGTTACATGTATGCGTATACAGACCCTGTTGATACGTACACCGACTCTGGTAGTACTTACTCTGACCCTGGTAATATGTACTCTGACCCTGGTGATGGGTATACAGACCCTGGTGATGGACACACATACCTTGGTGAGGGGTTATGGATAGAGCTACATGGAGTCGGTGTTCTGACCACCCCTAACCCTCCCCAATAACACCCCCCTTGAAAAAAAAGAAAGAAAAACAAATTATCCCTCTCCTCCTAACCTTGAATTTTTTTATATTGAATTTAAGCATAAGTGTTTATAAAACCTGGTGAATGGTATATTGTATGAGATACAGTAAAATTGGTTTATATATAAACTCAATTCTTTTTTACTAGTACATTGTATATGTAAGGAAACCGTGATATTTTGTTCAGGCAGGTGCCATCGTAACAAGTGAAAAGAGGGGGGTGGGATGGGAGAATCGCCAAACAATTCTTGACATGCAAAAAAAAAGTCTTTAAAAAATTCGAAATTCGTACACCTTGGGGTAGCTATAGAAATGCTAAGTTTACCTCAAACTTAAACTTCACTGTTAATTTTTCCCAGTCACTTTCAGTTTTTTACATGCTCCGAAAAAGCTAGGAAAGGGGGGGGGGGACTGCATGGGGACAGGCCTCTCCCTGCCTCCCCCACCTACCCACTCGTTTGAAGCTACGTGTCTATTGTTTTCCTGTAACATTGCCTTTATTGTCCTCGCAAATATTTAATTAACTTTTTTTAGTGTAAACCAAAGATACATAACATTCATATCACTTTTAATGACTATATGATATAATAGTTGCGGTTTTTTTGTTTTTTGGCACCTATCATCAGTTCGAAGTTTCACCAAGAAGCTATCGAATTTCCTCCCAAACGTTTACCAATCCCGATGGAAAGTTGGTTCACGCATGCGCACTCTCTGGTTATAATGCCTGGCTATGTCATATAAAATATCATATTTATATTTTTCAAGTGTCCTTTACTGTGATAACATTACAAATCAATTTTGAAACCTATGGCCCTATTATTTCATAAAGAATGAGCGACACAAAATAAGCGTGTCCTACAGCATAACCGAAAAACGGTATTTGCTGCAATAATACATAACATGTGCTATGCATGAAAAAAAAACCCAGTGGTTTTGAAATGTTGTTTTGAAGTGTAGAAATTGGAAATAATATAATTAAAAGCAAAAAAGCACCATTCTTTGAATATTATGAGGTGATAATTTCGGTCGGAGCGTGCATATCAAATCTATCATAACTCCCTTCAAGCTTTATTGGATTTGAACACGCTCCGACCAAAACAAATATGAATAATGAACATAAATCTGCCCATGCAAGCGTTTAAAGATATCCTATTCATCGGTAAAAGGCAATTAGAATAGAAAATTTTAAAATTGTTTAAAAAGAAATCTGACTGTAACAAAATAATTACGGATACAACTTTCTAAATTTACAATACTTAAAATAACTAGATACGTCAAAACATCAGACCTATATCAATCATTTTTGCTGTAAAATTGAATATATTTTGTAAAGCTTTGTAAGGAAATTTCCCTAGTGTTGACCTTGTGACGTCACTGAAGCCTTGTTATCGCCTAATTTCATTTTCTCTTGGTTAGATTTCTAAAAGAGGTAAAAATATGCACTTTGAAGAGGCGTAACTCCATTATTTTTGCATCGATTTCGATGCGGTTTTTGCATTAAATTCTGGTAAATAAATGCTATGACATAGGTTCGACATTGGCTGGACTGCATTTACCCTTTTATAAATTTACCATGCTCAATAATTCATAGCATTGACTAAACAATTTTTTGGAATTTTGCGCAGAAACCCATATATCTGTATATACTGCACAATATTTTTGGTGAAAATGCGTTGCTTCATATATAGCAGTTCTTAAATATTTTGTTTCTATCTATGTAGGAAATCTAGCAAAGCCGATAAAGTAAGGTGTCTTTTGGAATTGTTACATCTTTAACCATAGTTACAGCAACAGCTGTGACAATATGTTCCTCTACTTTTGTTCTTACGCCAGTTTACTTCATTTACCACTTCGCCGTTTCGTCGTACACCGATATGGTACAAATGAAGTCCGCCCCGTTTATTTTGTTCCCGAAAACATGAAATTTGTTATTACAAATTGGGTGAATATATGTTATAACCGATTTAAAAAAAACGAAATTACGAATTAAAACTTGAAATAACGAATTCAAGAATTCGTTATTTCAAATTTAATTTGTTAAAACAGATTTAAAAATTTGAAATAACAAATTCAGCGAATTTGTTATGACAGATTAAATTCGTTATAACGAATTCCTAAAATTGGTTAAAACAAATTTAATTCGTTATAACGGATTCAACAATTCGTTATAACGATTTAAATTCGTTTTAACAAATTCAAGAATTTGTTATATCAAATTCAAAAATATTTTTTGATAGGTCCTAAATGGGCTTCGTGTTACTGTATAAAAACTAAATTGTCAAATTTAACTCTTTGGTAATATCGTATATTTGATTGAGTTAAATAAACTAAATACTTCATGACACAAATTATAAGAGTCATTATATACACAGTAAGTCACTTTACATACTTTGATATGAAATCTTATTAGTTTCAGAATGGGTTTTGGCGTCTTGATAGAAAACACTGTAAAACATTACCTGTTGTGTTCCTCAAGAACAGGGCCCAGTTTTATCAAAGTCCATTTCTTTTCTAGACACATTTTAATATAACCATGCAGATTTCTACAAGTTTAGTGATAAAATATATTACAATACATCAACACCTATAATGTATGGATGTTTCGGTATATATGAATAAATATATATGTTTAAGTTTCCATGATATGCTGAATATCTAATAAGCATACTGTTTCATTGTGATTTTATTCCAGGAAGATGGTATCTCGAAGGTTGTTTCTGTACATTCTCTTGCAAAATCATCGAAGGCTTTGTCATCCATATCATCTGGACAACGAGGTGTTTCTTCTTCAAAGTTTGATCTATATGAAAATATATGCATAAAAATACCAAAATTTATCGACGATTTGAATTTTTTTTTATTAAATGAACTACTGATTAAGAATAGTTTAATCTATACTTAGAGAGAAATTCCAGAATATGATGTTTTTGCTGCTTATAAGCTGCAAGGAGGTTGGAGAACCATTTTAGATCATCTCTCAAACTGAAAGCATAAGTAACACAAAACGTCGATATAAATCAGCAATTTCTTGACTGTTTAATATCATTTTACAACTTAATGTCAATATTAATGCATCATGCACGAGATATCAATTATTTCAACATCAGTGAATATGTACAAGAAGCTTGTCACGATATAGCTTAAAAGAACAAAAGCAGTCTGACACATTTTTTTCGGTTCCCAAAAACGTTTAATAATTTTCATAAAGTCGATATTAAGAGACTAAAGTTAAATGATATATGAAATCTTCTCGATACCTGTCAGACCCGGAGGGGTGTAAGAAGAAGGAGGGGGTTACGTAGACTGTATATACCTGAAAGGTTCCTCTCCTGCGTGATGTTTCCAGTGCTGCGGTAACTTATCAACATTTACGTGACTCACTCCTTCGCTCGTTAAACTATAATGCGCAAGTTTTATAATGATTGTAAAAATCATTTAAATGCAAACATAAATGCAATTAAACAAAAACCTAGAATAATAAAATTTAAATGAGCCCTACATGACTAAATTTTGTTTTTCATTTAAGTTTGTGTGCCCAGATAGTGTACCGTATTCTGATTATTCAGTAATGAGATAATGGTTAAACTATTATAAATAGAACGATAATGCTCGTTCAGGACGTATCCCCCCCCCCCCCTCGACCAAAATTTTCACCTCATGATACTCAAAGAATGATTCCTTATTCCTTAAATGAAATTGCGTCAAGACATGAAATTGATCAAAAATTGAAGGAATTATAAAATGTTTTGTTCAAAGTATATTTCAAAATAAACACTCTTTTACGATAAAGCATAAATTACCTCAACTGTTCCTTCGGTTTGACTTTCATCCGTTTTTGTTGCTGCTGGTTTATGTCATTTTTTTTATTGCTATGATGAAAACGAATTTGATACAAGTTATCAATATTTTGGTAAATTATAGTTTTAATGCTTACACAAAGTAGAGGGCAAACTAGAAAAAAGATACATGTTTATCTTTATTACCCTTTAAAAACTTTTAAAAGCACTTATACGGTAATACCTTGCAATTCCGTCTAATACGTCTTGCCTCAAGAACTGTGGTTGCTGATCTGTGTATTTGCTATTCAAACATATGTTTAGTTAATGAGTTGCATCCATCAATTCATCAGAAGCAAATAAAATCTCGACAAAGCTTCAAAACAATTGTTTACTTATTTAAAAACAAAGTAATATAACATCTAAGTCCCTGAAATAATAAACTTTTAACAAATTCAATTTAATCTTAGCCATCTTACAGACCCATATTTTTATTCAAGGATGCAACTGACATTTCAGTGTTCATGCCATACCCTTGTGTAATGTGGCTTTAAAATGTATTTATCTATAAAACATATACATAACGATAAAAAACTAATCCTATCGTTTCTTCTTTCACACACGTTATTTTCTTTACCAGTTTTTTCTGTATGTAAAACAGGAACTAGCCGTCAAACGGAACACCTAGTGTAAAGGGTTAAACGGGGAATAATTGCTATTTTAATAATTAGAAATAAGGAAAATAGTTTGCACTCGCGATTTTATATTCTCGCGATTTGATACAAAACAGCGGGATCGCAGAATTAAGTACTTGCGTAATATAAGGAATTTACAGTATGCAATAGTTTGAAAAATACTGAAGAAATTTAAATCTAATGTTACTCCTTAGCCTTTTTTGTTTTCCCCTCACCTCACAGTTTGACAATTAACTTAAAAATCAAAATTCCAGAAGAAAATGACATTCAGTGGAGAAACATTTTTCATCAAGATGAATTGAAGTTTTTACCGAAACAAAACTATTTCCTATAGAAATTTTAATTCCGACTGGTTTTGACGAAAAATGCATAATGGTTTTTTAAATCCGCTCAAAAAATTAAGGTTTTCACAATGATATAAGACCTTAAAGAACTGTATTCTATTTTCAGGAAATATTAAAATATCAGTCTTTTCCCAGATAACCCCTTATTTTTCAATTAAAGTTAAATTACGGTGTATAGCTACAGAATGTTATCAATCCCAAACAAAACAGCGCATCAAACGGATGTCAGACATGTTGTGACGATTTAGCGATCAACTTTTAATATTTATGTCTCATAGCAAACTAGATTCCAATATGAATTTTGGAAATTCCTACAGGATTATTTTCCCTTTAGCAAATACACAATCTTGCCATAATATACTCTAAACTTGCCGGTAGACAATTTTAGGATTCATAGTTATATTTTGATCATCAGTGATCCTTAGTTTTAGGAAAATATCCTTATGAAGTTATGCTTATGATTTCACGTAGAATATTTCATTCAAGCAGTTTTGACTGAATGATTTCCCTTTGGTCATGGTTGGAAATTGTTATAGTAATAGCTTATTGATAAATCATGATAACGCATTTTTAAGTAATCTGAACCAGCCAACCTGATAATATCATCCAAAAAAAAATGTAGTTTCTTAATGTTACAGTCGGACAAATACTGGGGCCTCATGAGGAGTTCAAATTTTCACACACACACACACACACACACACACACACACACACACACACACACACACACACACACACACACACATATATATATATATATATATATATATATATATATATATATATATATATATATATATATATATATATATATATATATATATATTGTAAAACGAGAAAATATGGTGCACTACAAATTTTAGCGCCTTTGGCGCCACTGCCTCTGAGCGCTAAAATTAATAGTGCGCTAACAATTTTCCATATGTATTAAATTTCTTCAAGTTGCAAAACAATAACGTCAGTCCATTTTTTAAGGCTCTATAGAAGTGTTCATTTAAATATCAGATGATGTCGGTTCTGTTTGTTTAAACAATTACACAGGTAAACGGTATGGGTTATCGGGTGTAAGTGCCTAAACATGGATTAATTATTTCAGTTTTAATTGCTTTTTAATATCTCTCGTTAGCACCTTGAAAATTGGGCTTCTCCCCATGCCACTTCCATTTAGCGCCTCGAGGTGAAAATGTGATTAAGCGTGGCGATCGTTAACGCTGAGAATACATGATTGATCATAATTTCTTTGATCTCTGATTAGTGGATACAAAGATAGCAAGACCCTACCTATGTTTGTGTTTTTTTAATGTAAAATTACTGTGAAAAAGATTCTCTCATGGTGACCGAAACTCATGGTAAATGTAGCATTCGATTTCACTTTTAGTTTCGGGACTCTTCTAGTGTTATCCACGTTAAATTCAAAGTCCGATAACTCAAATTTGTTAACCAACAAAAATTACACATCATCGCCAATAAATGAAGTTTTCATATCTATCTACTGACGATTTACACAAAAGTAAGTGTATTGTTCTCAATACAGTTTACCGTGCATGCGAGATAGAAATCAAAGTCGTTGTGTTCACGTGCTTGAGTGAACACAGAACTAAATTTTGGGCGTGATCGTTTATCAAACAACAACATTTTTTGTATTTTTTTTAAAGAAAAGATGCATGCGCTAAAATATAATTGCGCTAATAAACTGGCATTTGCGTTTGCGCTAAAATACGTATGCGCCAAATTTTCTCGTTTTACAGTAAATATATATATATATATATATATATATATATATATATATATATATATATATAGATATATATATATATATATATATATATATATATATATATATATATATATATATATATATATATATATATATATATATATATATATATATATATATATATATATATATATATATATAATAAGCACTGAATAGAATCAACAACACTAGGCATCTTTAAAGTGTCGGATCTAATATAAAGATACTGAGCCAGTAAACTGAGTATATAAAGCACTAAAAATGGGACACGAACAATAGAAATTGTCAAATTTTCGGGACAACCAGTCACTTCTTCAGGACCAAAAAATAAATTATATGAGTAAAAAACAAAGAAAACAAAATCTAAAGCTACTACTAAACTACTTAAAAAACTATAAAAAAAAAACCCAGCTACATTATAAACATCATTTGTTCACATTCTTAAAGAAGGTGTTGATACTGTCGCCGATCGCTCTAAAGTAATCAATCGACTGCAACTTCACGCCTGATTAAGTTAATTAGCTAATTAAAATTGACGTCCGAGTTAATAAATGAAAAATTGAACCCTGGTTGTTAACTGGGCCTGGGCACTTATGATATAGACTCGAAATATTATTATTAAAGAGAGATAAAATTAAATGAAAATAAATAAATAAATAAATAAAATTAAGAAAAAAATGATTTACAGATAAAAGGTAGTAAAAGAACTAATAAATGAAAGAGGCGCAGTTGACAGATTTGTTGAAATTACTATGTGGGTGTCAGGTGATGTATGGCTATGAGACGTTCATTTTAGTGAAGTTCATTTGTTTGTTCATGCCATCAGGTCTGAATGAATTGAGCCTGTGCATCCAGAATTTTTCCTTGCTTTTCCTCTCCGCGTCTGTCCAATGAAGATTATGGTCAATAACCAAAACTAATACTGTCATGTCTTCTCATTTGTGGCCACTTGTATTAAAATGTTCCCCGGCGGACTCCTTGACTTTTTTGGTCTTTATTGTAGAGCAGTGGCTATTGATCCTTCTGCAGAGGTCACCCGTTTCACCAGCGTATTGCATAGAGCAGACTTTGCAACTGATGAGATAAATGCAATTGTCTGTGCGGCAAGAAGTGTTGCCAAATATATTGTAGATGGGACCCGCGATGGGGCTTTTAAAACTGTCCGCGTTTGTGCTGTATTTGCACAAAAGACGTCTGGCATCGGAACATGTTTTAAAACCACCGTTTGGCAACGATTTGTCTAATCTCGCCCTCACTACCATGTCCTTTAAGTTCCTCTGGCGTTTAAACGCAGCCATTGGCGGATCCTTGAAAAGATCAGCCATTCTTTCGTTAGTGTAAAGAATGGGCAGATTATTTTTAAGGATGCTGTTGATGTTCTTAAGGGCGGGGTGATAAGTAGTGACAAGTGGAACCCTGCTTTTGTCTGTTTTTTCTTTGTATTGCAAAAGGGCTTTCCTGTCTTGTGTAATAATTTCATCAATTACAGATTCCACACACGGGATTTGAATATTCTGCTCTGTACTTCAAAGATTTCATTAAAAGAACAGATTCGTCTGATTCTGGATGTTTATCCTTTATGAATTCCTCTAAAAGTATGGGGAGGGTGGTAACTCGATGGCTTGAGATAAGAGTGAGAATCAGAGGGTTTGGTATGTAGACTGAATTTTATTGCACCATCTTCAAAGGCTGATATAGTATCCAAAAATACATTTCTGGAACTAGATATGTTCACTGTGAATTTAATCAGATTGTGGAAGGAGTTTGCAAAGGTAATGAAGTCATTTAGGCAGTCTCGGTTTTCGACCCATTTCATCTAATTATCGTCAACGAACCGCAACCAGCTCAAAGGTTTAAAAGGAGCTTTAAGAAGCAGGTTGCGTTCCAATCTTCCCATAAACATATTGGCGTAAGAGGGAGCCATTTTAGTGCCCATAGCTGTATTATGTTTTTTCAGAAGTTTAAAGGTATTGTTATGTTTAAAAGCCATGAAAATAAATTTAATTTCAATAAAAACTAAATTGCCAAAATATGTATAATTTATATGAAAGTGGTAATATTTGTCACAGAACATGGAAAGTGATAGGTTGTACCAGAAATGAGACTGTGTTATATCAAATTTAGAAAGAATAAACTAGAAATCACAAACATAGAAAATGGGGGGGGGGGTGCTAGAAAAGTTCCAATAAGTAAAAGTGAGGAAAAATCAAAATTAAACAATAAAAGTGAAGAGAAGTTTAAAGCTATGTACACGGAACTAATTAAAACCCTACCATGATAGGAGGAGACTCTGTACCGATAAAGGATGCTCGTGGATCTAAAGATACAGTTGATCAAGCCTATAAATATCACTGAATAGAATCATCAACACTAGGCATCTTTAAAGTGTCTGATCTAATATATAGATACCAAGCCAGTAAAGTGATGATATAGAGCACTAAAAATGGCTAACGACACACCAATAGATATTGTCAAATTTTCGCCAGTCCCTTCCTCAGGACAACAGAAATGAATTACATGAGTAAAAAGCAAAAAAAAAAAAACAAAATATCTAAAGCTACTACTTAACTACTCAAGAAACTATAAAAAAAACCCAGCTACATTATAAACATGTGTAGTTCACATTCAGAAAGAATGTCTTAATACTGCCGCCGATCGCTCTAAAGTAATCAATCGACTGCCAACTTCACGCCTGATTAATAAGTTAATTAGCTAATTAAAATTGACGTCCGCGTTAACTTCTTTGCTTTTTAGTCATGTAATTTATTTCTTTTGTCCTGAAGAAGGGACCGGTTGTCCCGAAAATTTGACAATATCTATTGTTTGTGTCATTAGCCATTTTTAGCGAATTCTAAATTGGTAAAATTGTAACCCCTGGAATGATACTTGGGTCCCAAGAGCTGCTTAAAGTTTAACATAGAGATATGTTGGTAAAATGTTAAAAAAAATAATATACTAAGGGAATGATTCAAAGAATTACTGTTGTTCAGGTCAGCGATGTGGCCCATTCTCTTGTTGTTATTTATTAGAAGATGAATTTAAAGCCTTTTCTATTTTTTTTAAAAATATAAACAAACCATGGCCCTTATTTCAATACTTTTGAATCATTTGATAAGCTTTCTCCGCATTGTCAATTGTTACATCAATTTGTACAGTGCGAGACATCAACGTGATTTTTCTTCTCTTTTACACGGTGTATAAGAATGCCGCTGCTAATACATGATGTTAGATATTACTGCAAACTATTGACAACGCAGATACGATGTTGCACACGAATGATTTGGTTTGAGCCAAATTGGCTCAAAAAGAAACAAAACATGCTGGATAGGTGACTACACACGTACGGTAAAACTGGTATTTATATATAGCACTTACAGAGCCAGCACTAATATAATGCTGACTGAGATAAGTTTACCTTGGTTTCCTTGCTTCGGTTTTGAATGTGTTTCCCATTCTACTTATTATCAATGTTTGTACATGTAGTTAATATCAATCCAATTCATGCTCGAAACTATTCACACAATTTAACTCCTTGGATACATGGATACCATCATAAACATATCTGCCCTTCCTATCAATGTTCTATTTAAAATATTCTTTCGTAGATAATTCCATTTTCATTAAAATAAAAGAACGTTTGTTAAAAATCCATTCATATTACTTAGCGGTGCGAATAAATCCTTTTTTGTTTCTCACATTCTAAATATTTCTTAATTTGTTGTTCTTAACTAGTTTTGTTATTAAATGGGAATTACTTCCTTGATCGTTGGTAGGGGTTTAAATTGATTCCTAACTGTACACCTGAATGCTTATAATCGGTCTGTTGATCTGTGAACTTGAATAACTGAGGTTAAATGTCGTCAAGTTGCAGAGAGATTGTAATTTGATATTCATAATACTAATACATCACTTGTATAGTTTTGTTGTATGATGACAAATGGCTTGTAGAAAACGTCTATGAACATGTATATTCCTTCCTTTTGGTGTGAGTTGTGATAATGACGTTGTCGTACTATTGTGCAAGAAAATGGGGGGAAAAAATTACGAAATAAATTTTATAAGTTCATGGTCACAATTTTAGTCAAATTTTGATTTTTCTATTTTTTTGTTTACAATGCTTAAGTTAGGCATTTCTAATGAATTTAAGTGTCAGTTGTAGAGTGATAAGCAAGATACAGAGCTCAAAGTTCTTGATCATGTAATCAACGATCGAGCCTTGTTTTGTTTACATTGGTTCAATACATATTTAAAGTTCTTCTTCAAACTGATTATTTCTATCTGCTGATTAGTTTTTAACATAAATTGTTAGTTCCTTGCATTTACTAGTATTGCGTTCATTTTAGGCATTAACATAGAAAATAAAAATGTAAGCAAAAGCATGACCAGCTGAGTTTTATTTACTTAAAAACAATTGGGATTTCTGTATCTCACTTATAACTTGACAACTGACGCTCAAAGTATGCCTGACTATTTAAAAATGCTTTACTGAAGGAATATAAACAACAAAAACAAAAAATGATTTTTGAACAAAATTGTGACCATGCCCTTTATAGGGGCATGGTCACGATTTTGGTCAAATTCTATTTTTTTTTTTTATTGTCAGTGCTTTAGGAATGCATTTCTAATGATCAAATGAAATTTGAGAGCCAGTCGTTGAGTTATTAGCAAGATACAGGACTCACAATTCTTTGTCATGTAAATAATTTTTTGTCAGGGTTTGTGCCCTGTTTTTGTTTACAGAGGCTCAATATACCAATAAAAATCTTTTTCAAGCTGTTTTGTCTATCTTCTTATTCATCTTAGATAAATAAACATTAAGTAACGTTTTACACATTCCTTTTATTTCAAAAACTAGAATTTTTCCTTGAACAATCAAAATGTAAACAAAAGCTTTGTTTACATCACAAAGAGTTGTTAGCTCTGTAACTTGCTTATTACTCAATAAATGACACTACAATTTTGGTTTCTTATGAAAGATGCCTTACTGAAACATCGTAAATATTAAAATCACTAAAAAAAATTGACCAAAATCGTGACCGTGCCCCTTCAAAGCTGCTTGGTCCGATTTTATAACAACTTTTTTGCACTCCTTTAAACGATAGTTGGTTTTCCCGGTTCATTAAGCCTTATTTTAATGAAAATTTATGTTCAAAATTTATTTACAAAACAAGCGACAACAAAGGGTATCGCGTTCTTTTGCCTCATTTTAAATTTGCCCCTAACGTCGTGGCGGGTTTGACTGTATTACGACTTTGACATTGCTATAAATAAAGATCACGATGCTTTGGATCAAAACTAAACCTGTATACATTTCGTTTCTAATATTTCTGAAGTTTGCTGTGTTTACAATCGATGCATTTCATGTGGGTTGAATAAACCCAATCATTTTGGGGACGAAACCAAACAATTTCCATTTTAAACATTCTCATGATGCCTCCGGTAATTGGTTTGTACGAAAAATTATTCAAAACATTGCACCTTGCAGTTCTAACTTTAGGGGGGGGGGTCATAAAAATCTATATATTTATGATATGATACAATTTTCCATACCAAAATTTCTTACATTATTTAGTTTATAGGTTTTGATTTACACAAAGAAAAATAATTGTTTTATGTTCTGTAAGTATCGAAATCTTAAATTCTCAGTGCTATAACCACTGAACCATTTTAGTCACAAAAATACGTTATTCGAATACTATTTGCGACTTTTGCCACCAATTATGAACTTGTACTATTTTTCTACTAAGTCCAATTTTAGGAATACTAAAGAAAATTTTATCTTGTCTATTATCTTTCCGACTTTTTGTTGAAATCAGTTCATTTTCTTGGAGCGCAGTCCGACTGTAAAACTAAAAGACAGTGAAATTCTAAAATATGGCACTGTATAAAGGGACTAAGGCACGATCTGAGCTCATTTTTTTCTAAATTTATTTTCTAATTATCAATGTCTTGAATGATCAATATGGATGTTTTTAATGTATTGTCAAAATTTGAAAGTCAAATATCAAGTTACAAGTGAGTTACAGAGGTTAAAATTTCGAGTCCTGTTATTGTTTACATATGTTTTGTATAAGTAAATGTTTTAATTTAGTTTGTTTACATAACAACGACTTCTTTTATCTGTATCTCGCTTGTAAAATGAGAGAGAGAGAGAGAGAGAGAGAGAGAGAGAGAGAGAGAGAGAGAGAGAGAGAGAGAGAGGGAGTTATGCATTAATATTTTTAAATTTTAAAACATTTAAAAATGTTGATGTGGAGTGCGGTATTTTAAATTTACTGAGCAGAATACATTTATTGCATGATGATGAGGGAAATATGAAGATTTATTCCCCTAAGAAAAATCACATTAATTTTTTTTATTGATTTTTCGGGGGGAATAAATCTTCATATTTCCCAATTATGCAAGCATTAAAGGTTTATTATACCGAACAACATATGATTATACAAATTACGTCGATTTATAATCATTTTTGGACTAGTCAAAAGCAATAACATCGTGATCGGGTTTTTTCCTCGTTATTGTCCCTCGTTTCTATCATGAATCAAATTGAGAAAGATTGGTTTTTTGTAAAAAAAGAGAGAATTTAATTGATTGATATTTTTCATTTCATCATATTTGTCAAAATTGTATGCACATATTGGCTTTTTTTATATTTTTGGAATGAAAAATTCTAAGATTTCCAAAGAGGTGAGACACAATATTTATTACCCAAGATACACGACGTTTTGTTTCCCCTGTCACGTATCTCTCCAGATCAATCAGATAACGCGTTATATAGAAAATTAATATCGGGGTATACTAGTCATAATACATTATACTGTTGCGCCACCCCTTTGGACAACAGGGGCCATGTTTATGAAAACCATCATAGGCCACACAACATAATCAACTAGAGCCGAGCTCGTTGCAAAGCAACGAGTAGGTCTTCCGTCGCAACTTCGTGTCGCGAAAGGATTGTCCATCAGTCTGATTAAAACACCTCCTTCTCCTGACACTTGTCAGAGCCTGACAGATCCCGTATTGATAAAATGTCATCTTTACACGACCATTTCTTCTTTCCAATTAGAGCTTTAAAAAATTGATTGGAACTCTTCAAACGGAGACCAAAAAATTAATTCATGCCTGTTTTCTATGTAACCTCTAGATTGAGTATTTCACCACACCACCACAACAGATAAAGGCATATCTTTGCTAAGTAGGTGTTTATTTAGATTGTATGCAAATGTGGAGGTCAAGTGGAGATTGGTGGATCTGTTATTGATACAGGTATTTCAGAACCTGGCGAGTGTAAGGAGAAAGGAAATGGTTTTTAATGATACTGGATTATCAATATGAGAATAGTAAGTTCAAGAAATCAAGAAAGTAGTATTTTCATACCAGGCAAGTTCTTCGTTTAACTTACTTCAAGTTTAGGATAACTTTAAAAAGTACATCATTTATGTACATGTATATAATTAATTTAATTATAATAAAAGTGTGGATGTGGCGGTGGGGGAAATGACCCAAAAATCAATTTTCTAAGCGTTAACTTAAGGGAAATATTGGTTGAGAGAAAGGGGGCATTGCTCCCACTGGACCATCTAAAAGGTACTGTTAGCAAGCTCACAAATGATATCCCCGCTAAGAAAGAAGTCATTACTCACGTATTTCTCTATTAGAGAATAATGGATGGCTCTTTTTCTTTAGTGAGGCAGACAAGGCAGGGTATATTTACAGGTCACAAGTAATCTTTATGTCAAAATCTAGCTTTTACTCATTTCCATTAATACAAGATATGACACATGTTTAATATGACTTTGAACTTGCGCAACTGACCCTGGGTCAAGTTCATGACACATCATCGGTCATCAGGAATCTTTACATGAAATAGAAACACTTGCAGTCGACACTTGCAGTACTCTGAGGATTTAATGTCGATCGACCGACTTTATTGCTTAATGTAGTCGTATATCATTACTTCTAATCCTAAGTACAAATTTTATTTAATCTTTGACTTAAAACTGTTAACTTATAAAACCAGAGACATAAATAACTTATTAAGTTATTTATGTCTCTGATAATATATATTTTATTCTGTTCATAACTATAGAAGTTTAGCGTGTTCAACAGGTTATTTTTTTAGCCACATTCTCAGATTACGATATCGCACCTTTAATGTGAGGTTGATTGACATCGAATATTTAGACACTTATTGTTTAACAATTGACCGCTGCAGTGAAAGCATCCGTCCAAATGTTACTCAATCATTTATCAATTGCTGATCTGCAGCCCGGGGGCAATATTCTGAGCTATGTGGGCAGACGCGACACGAGATTTTCGGTCGCACGTGGAGCGGATTGACTTAGCATAGACTGACCGAATAAACACACGGGTGGGAAAGTGACATACATTGAGGAGAAAAATGTACACATGTTAAGTAGTCGCCAAAAATAGGTCTTCGCCACATTTTGAAAAATAATAAAGCCCTTGCACTGTGATCATGAAACCGATAAAATCTAAACAAATCTTGTTTAAAAACTCATGTGAACATTTTAAAAATAATCACTAAATCCCTCAATTCTGGACAATTCTTTTATCGTGTCAGCCTCTACCGCCAATCGAAACTTCTCGGGCCTTTCCGACAAGCTCGGAAAAACACTTCGAATGTATTACCTAGGCGTCCATGACACCCCCCTTTTTATAAAACTTGATATAATTACAACACATTTTATGATCTGTTGAGATGTGAGCTATACTTCATTATAGGTATCAATATAAATATAACACAGAAACGACATACAAGACTTCTTGCCGATACTTATTTCAATGGGAAGCGACTCCATTTTTTATAAAATTCGAACATCCGGTGATGTTAATACATTCGAGGTGTTTTTCCAAACTTGCCGGAAAGGCCAGAGAAGTTGCAATTGCCTCTACCGCATGTGTTAATTTGATTTTTGATTTTTTTTTATCCTGCCTTGAACGCTCGGGGACTGTTTCATTTACTAAATTCGGCTAAATAATGCTTCCAATTTTGAGCACTCTCTCTCTCTCTCTCTCTCTCTCTCTCTCTCTCTCTCTCTCTCTCTCTCTCTCTCATTTTATGTGCAACCTTATGAAGACGTCAACTACTTTCTATGATATCTAAAAAACCTCTCAGCAGTATTTAGCGGAAATATTCGTGGGTAAATAAATAAATCTTAAATTGAAACACAAGTCAATCTTACATGTACCGGTCAAAATCTCGAATAAACAAATAGTTGGAATCATACAAAATATCAATAAACATGCACGTGTGATAAAGTACATGTAGAAGAACACAATGCTACCGCGGATCACTTGTCCACTCGCGCGGGAACTCCTTGGCTATGTTCTAGGGGTGATTATCGTTTTAAGGTTTAATCTTTGTGGTTTTGCGTTGTTTATCTATAACATTATTAGTACATGTATAGTTTTTAGTGCATTTACAAATTCACTATTGATTTATGTCTGATGATGTTTCTGATTTGGAATAATATCGCTTTTATCAATTTTTAGAGGGGCTTCTCAATTCACATTCTAATGTTTAATTAAATAAATTGAAGGTGAAGAAACTTCAAGAACATAAAATTGAAACAGTTCTTGTATATATATCTTGTTATTAGATAACCGCTGACCTCTAGGTAGTGCAGCCGATTTCCTCGGCCGCGGATGAGGGATCGGATAAATTACGTAAAGGTAAAACACACATAGAGAGCTCAGAACCCAGGAAGATTTACAATGTTTCCAGTATAATGACTAAACTCTACTTAATATAAGTTTTTCCCCCTTTAATCCCACAGTTGATCTATCTGTCTGATACTGCTTCAGTTCGAGAATGGCATTGCTTTTATGATTAAACAGAACGATTTCTTATTGACAATCTATCGTTTAATTCAAATTAAGAAGAGTAAGCTTTAATGTCATTGTGTACGATTCTTGTGTTTGCGGCTAAATAAAATCACATATGACAGACGCGATTCTTGTGTATTAGATAACCGCTGACCGCTAGGTAGTCCAGCCGCGACCTTGGCGATCGATTTTCTCGGCCGCGGGCGAGATGGGTTATGTAATGACGCACACAGCTAAGAATTTAGGTCGATTTGAAATGACTCAAATCTATTTTATGGAAGTTTTTTTTTTTAAATGTAGTTTATGTATCTCACTAGATAAGAAAAAGAACGTTTATATTTTCTCGTTTTTGTTTTTCTAAACGGTTGTCCACTATAGGACCTAAACAGAGGTGGCTCAAAAAAAGGCTGTAAGAAAAACATGTACACGTATACTTTTTAGACACTTTTTCAAATGAATCAAAGCATCCCGTATATACTGGTACACTTTCAGCTGTTAATTTATGTACGTTATGCGCACGAAGACGATTCGCTTACTTGCCAAATGACATACAGGTACATGTTAACAAGACAAGCTTTTTACACTCATATTACGCATTACCGGTACAAAATAATTTTGTAACGACATTGATAACACAATAATGAACAACTTTTTTATCGACAGCTATTGCGAAATATTAACCATTTTTGAGTAATAAAGCGAAGACTTTTAAGGGCTCTAGACCCCTAATTTAAGGGGCCAACCCTTTTTCAATGGTGTCAAGTGAAAGCCCTTGATATTTTGCACATATTTTGTTCTATATGTGTTTAGAGAAAATTTTAAACTAAAGAGCTACATAACAAAAACACAACCAAAAATCAGCATTTTTTGAAACACAAATTCAAATTAATTTTTTGAAACTTTAAAGGAGGAAAATTGTAAAAACAAAACTCGGAGGACAACGTTCAAACTCTCTATTTTTAAGATTTGTGACTTTGTAATACATGCTATGAGCGGTTTCAGAGCCTTTGCGTGCACAAGAATGCCTATATTTTTGGGAAAAAGGGGAATAACTCGCTACCGGAAGTGTCGATTTCAACGATTTTCCTTATATATTGAGAAATAGTAACTACCAATAAGCTCTGAAAATTTGAACTTTATAAGACAACAAACAAGCAAGATATTTGAGTTTTAAAAAACGTCTAGAAGAAAAAAAAAGAATAAAAAGAATTACCAACAGAATCAGTACAAGGTCTTCCGTTGAAAACGGAAGACCTTAATAATCTAGCCGAATTTTGTGTATGCTTTGTACAACTCCGAACTGAATCTCCTATCTACTGGAAAACTGAAGTCTAGGTGAACTTGAGATTGAGTACACCGCATCCACCCGCAAACTTCAACGAAATCTCTCGCAAAATTCAAAACATTAGAAAACTTGTCATTGTCAAGAGTTATTTCACTTGGCTTGATCACGTGACAGTCTTTGATAAGCTAAGCAAAATCAGCCCTAGCGGATTTTGCTTTTAATTGGAGATATTTTCTTTTCCTAGTGCATTGCTAAGGTTAAGGGAGTTGGAACCTGTGGTTAACTTTTGCCTTGTTGGTGTATTATGATACTCGGCATTGGTTTCTGGAGGGTTTTCTGCTTTTTGTATACTGCTTTTCCAAAGTCCCCTTTTTGTACATGTGTTTCACCCAGCTTATTCCTGCCTCCCTTATACACGTCACAATCGCTTTTACACAACTGTATTCTGCGTTGGATCAATTCAGAAACAATGGGATTAAACTTCTGATAGTGCAAAAATTATATTTTTTTAAAATTAACTTCATTTTCTATTGATCAAAGTGAGTAAATATGTATATGCAGCTTGCAAAAGTATTATACAGATACGATGGTAGCTACCTCTTGACTAGCCTGACTAATTATTATCCGTGTATTATCTTCAATGTGCCAGGAGACCTGCGTAGCTCTGTTCTTTCCTCCTCGGTTAGTCTATTATCCAACGCATGTAGCTAATGAATAAAATAACACAACTGCATCAAATTCATTTCATTTTTTCATAAATTTGCTAACCAGTTAGTTGAACGGACAGCTAGTTCGATTTTATCTGTATATATTTTCAACTATGTTAGTAAAAAAACCGCTGCACTTTGCCGGAAGAAACGTACTATTGAAAATATTAAACAAAAAAACATTTTCTTTCAAGTGTTATATTAATCTATGACATACATGGTATATATTTAGAAAAAAAAACTTAAAAAAAAAAACTATTAGGTAAATATACATTCTTATGATTAAGTTAAACCTTTTTGACGAACTCCTAACCTTTCATATAAATAAACTTATTTAATCTCAATAAGTTATAATTACTTCCCGCAATACTTAATTATCACACCTCTTGATCAATCATTTTATACAGCCAGAAGCCCTACATAGCTGGGCATTAAAACACAGATAGCGTATGGTATGGTACATATAACTCTGAAGGTTCTAGGGTACCAGCTTTCTTTCAGGAGGACCACTCTCCTGGACAAATTCTAGCAGTTGACACTCTTTTAACCATAACAGCAAAAGATGGGAGTCCTTGCAGAGACTAAAGGCTTCCTATAGACAGAAAATAAATAGTTATACACACTACAGCTACAGTGCGTCTTAAGATAAACTGTGGACGATGTGGTATACCTTGTCATGGACCAACCTTAACTATCTGCAGCAGGAGGGTGACGGCCACCTTGTCCTGGATACCCCCGGAGCTGAGATCCTCCATGGCGTCCGTCCATTTGTCGTCGTACATTTCACGAACATGTCGTTCAGCTTCAGGGGCCGGAACTCGTCACTCAGGTCCGTGATTCCAGGGTTGTTGGACGTTAACCTCGTCCCTGCAATCTCACTTAATCTGTTGAGGATTTTTTTGTTTTTGACATAAAATATTGTTCTTCTTTCCACTAAGCAATTGCAACAACTAAATCTATGGACAATTGAACTTAAAATTTTCACAATTTTAATTAGCTTTGGTGGTAGTAAGAAGACTAATTTAGAAAATGTTTTGTATTGATTAGAACCATCATTACAAAAAATCCATACAATCAGGATATTTAACTTAAATCTAGTTACTTTCATAGCTGACGATTTAATGTAACAGTAAGGATTTAGTAACTAGTAACAGGCTATTTTTTCTTGAAATAAACATTTTAGAAGCAATTTTCCTTTGAAACGGGGTTGGGGGGGGGGATGGGGCTGTTGAGGAAGGGCTACCATTTATTTGAAAAAGCCTTTTGCTAAAGGATGTTTTGTTTTATCTTGTTGGTTGGAATATGTTATCTCGGTCTGCAGCATAGTTCTAAATTTGAAAAATGGGATATTACATACCTTCAATAAGAGACCGTGGGCACATCCAACATATGAAATTAGAATGCAAAACTAAACACATTTGAAAAAAAATATGTAAACCAGGAAAAAAAAAATAAAAGACAAATAACAACACGGTAGAAAACAAAAAAGTATACATGTATGTGTTTAATGTTTACACTTTTGATAAAATTAAACAAATAGCATCTTACAGATTGATCAATTAGGGAACGGTTTTGCGGGGAAGCAAGTCTATGTATTTTGTACTTAGAAATGTTATATAAATCTCTCTCTCTCTCTCTCTCTCTCTCTCTCTCTCTCTCTCTCTCTCAGTTGATAACTGTCAAAATATCACTTAGTTGACAATGCGCTCGCCACAACGGTAGCACCGTAATACATATTAACATCTTTGTTACATGATTGTCTATATCAAGTAATTAAATACACTTCTATATTGCAATTTAAGGTTTTATCAATTGTTGTCAAAGGACTTCCTTTGACTAACACACACCATTGTATAGAGGTACCTTTTTCTTTGTCAGGTGCAATTCTCGAGACATACGTTGAGCTGTACAGTAGATAATATATATTTACTGGCTATGAGGACGATAGCAAGTTTATTGTTCCTCAAGACAGCAATTATCTCACGAGGCGAAGTCTATGGAAATAGTTTCTGTCGATGGGGGACAATAAACTTGCTATTGTCCGAATAGTCAGTAAAAAGGTATTTTATTTATACCACAGAAAAATGTTTTGTCTGCGAAGCAAAATTTTTTATATGATAAAAATCAAATTAAATTTATCAACCTTTGAAATTAATGTATTGTTCGGATGGCGTCTGAGGTGTTCCGAGTTTTAAAAGAATGGAAATCGAAAGCCTCCGGTGACTAGTTATTATGACTATTCACCATGGGCATATAGCACAGAAACTATTTCACAGTTAGATAGAAAAGCATGTTTATTTATTGTAATTTACATAGAAAATATTCACAGAGGTATAATAATTCAAAATATTCCTTCTGAAATGCACAACAAAAATATGAAATGTTTTTGTAAACAGCTTCATAATTGATATGGGCCTCTAAACCTGCTTATCAAACAAATATTTTTAATGTATTTAATTTTATCTTGAGCGATGTTTAATAAAATGCAACAATGAACACAATCGTAAAGTTTTTTTTTTTCTACGACATAAAACAGTTCTAGGATAGGTCAAGGTTGACTCAATTGTATTGTTTTATATGTATATGTTGCAGTTATACTATAGTGTAGATTCTCAACTAAGAATTAAGTATGTAGTAGGGTATTATAAGTTAAATGTCAGTTAGTTGAAAATGGGTTTGGCGGCAACATATATAATTATGTAATTTTTTGTCAACAACTCAATTTAATTTGTTACGAAAAAAGACACATTAATGATCGATCAGGGTTTAACGAATTCAAATAAATAGTCATACACTTTAGTTACAATCATTGATCAATTAGCAATTTTTATGTCATATCCATCACCCGGAACATAAAATTTAATTTTTGAAAGCTAGGGTAAACAAAGAGATTAACAAGATAAGCTACGATAAACAACCTTTGGCAGACAAAGCCTGTTGCTTGTAAAGCAGCGATTAAATAAAAATTGAATAAAAAAGTTAAAATTGGTCATAAAAAGGGTTGGTCACGCAAGGACGGCATAGTTAATCCACAGGTATTAAGCCAGTTCAAATATGTTGATGTAAACTTGCAGAGTGTTAGTTGTATTCTTGCTTATGAAACTTTGAGAAACTAAACAAAGTTTAGATTATAACAAAACAAAATATTAAGATTAGATACATCAATTTTATTAAGCACTGGGTGAGTTTCCTCCAGGCGATACGAGAATACAAGGTTTATAGAGAAGAACGTACTACAAGAAGCTCTCTGATGCTCGTACTAGGTCATCGGTCATTTTACGTACGTAATGAATGGAACGTTTACATAATAAATAGAAATTAAGGCGTTATTATAATCGTTTTCAATTGAATTCACACACCAAAAAAACTCATTTACACATAATGTTATCCTGTTGTTACTTTAAATTCATTGTTATCTATATCATGCATCAGGGAAAAAAGACTTTATAAAAGCTGGAATCAAGTAATCATACCTCTGCAGCTGCTGGGACCTGACCAGGCGACCCAGCAAAAGAACAGTCCACAGACTGGTGAAGAGAGTGTTCATCCTTGTAGTGGTCAGATCGATGTCATTAGGAGTCAGCGACTTATGTAACAGGATTTTAAAGAGTTTAACAAAGTGCTCCAATGGTACGGAGGACACTGTCAGAGCTACAGGTACAGCGTGTGTTTTTATGAGTGAAGCAAACAAGGAAGCTTAAAAGGGAACAAAATGAATTTAGAATCTTTAGGAAACACATTAATAATAATAAAGAAAACCTTTAGCACGCACTTACATACGATCTCTTATGTTGAAAGTATTGGTAAAACAACAAGTTAACCGACCCATTCTTCTGAAATATTCATTTTATTTCAAGTGTTTACAGTAATTAAAATTTTATAGACTATTTGGTGTTGAATGTAAAAGTAGAAAAACTTTGTTCTAAAGCGGATGGAGAATTCAGAATAAAGATTGTGAGATAACAGTTTTAAAACATTTAATTATTAAAGAAAGAACAGAAGAATCCAGTTGTTATTGTCTGATTATGGATGCCTATGGCCATAACAATACGTTTGCAGTGTATTCTCACAGTATACAGAAAATATTAAACATACACAGGGTCAATGGGCATATTTACAAATGAATTCTAAAACAATGAATATGAAAACCTGAAACCATTACCTGGATGCTACATAACAAATACAATTCAATTTCTGTTTAAACAAGAGGTATAATGTATAATATTGTATGTTCAATTAATCATATTGCAAATCTGAAATGTTCTGAAATGTTAGTTGTTTCTTTGTAGCATTAAATCAGATCATGAATTACAGGTGACACAAATATATAGAAAACTATCAACGCACTTATAAAATTACCGTGTCTCCCTCTTAATACTTCATCACTTAGTTTATGGTTTAAGAGTGATACGGTCGTTTATACTAATTTTTGGACAGAAATATTTCCTTCTCTATCTCAAACTTTTTTGTTGTTTTTGTGAACGTTAATAATTATTTTCGACAAACATCAATTTAATTTTTGAACCTCTAAACTGAAAAACCTATTTAAATGCGTTTATAGATATACATAAATAAAGTTTAAGTAATTTAGTTAAAGCAAAATGCTTGATTTCCTTCCAAAATAAACCCAAAATTATATCCTTTGCCTTTTTTGATGTGTGTAGTACATATCCTTTAAACTGGCGCATTACTGAAACATCGGAAAAAATATGAAACATACGTAGGTGTATGCTGGTTAAATAAAGTAATCTTTATTTCGCCCAAAGGAAGGTTAAGCCATAATCAATAACAATTCTCCGCAATTATGAATTATTAAAGTAATAATCATTTAGCATGAGAACACTTCATCAATCCAATTTAAATCATGCCATGACAACTAGTACATGTATGGTGATTAATGAATTTTTAGATATCTTTCTTAATGATATTTTAAATATCTTTCTTCATGTCTTAAAGGGGAACTCTGTATATTCAGCCGTTCGATAGAGGTGATTCAGTCTACTCTAGTTGAATTTGTAGAGCTATATCCTCATATCAGAAAAGAATAGCTAAGTTGTTTCTAGTAAGGATTACTTTGATAAGCCTTAAAAAGCCAAAAATACACAAAGTTTCTTTTAACTTGCTTACTTGCTGACCTCCTCTAGATATAATTGTTGTGAAGTCATGCAAACGTGATTTACTTCCCAAAATTTCTTCCCGCTACATAACAAAAAAACCATGTAGTTTTCTATCAAGCAAATGAAAAAGTGTTTCAGATTAAACTGAAAGAAGTGTCTATAAGAGAAAATCAAACGATTCATGAGGAGAAAAACAAATCACAATATACAAAAAATATAGCGTATGTCAAGAGAGGAAGACAGCCTGATATAAGACGCACCATATAAGGGAAATCAAAGCATGGAGGACCGGAAATATTCAGACACAGATGAAAAAATCCACAGGAAATAAAACGTGCTTTCAAAAATGAGAAGTAGTTCTTGTTTTCTTAGGGTGGCAGTAGAAAAAAAAAATATCAATGGGAAAAGTCGAAATACATTTCAATCTATCTAAACAAGGAAGAGTTTTCCGGTAATAAGAAAATATTGCTCGGTTTGTTTCTAAAGAAACCTACTAAAATAATCGTAATGGTATTTTGTTTTTTACACCACGATAAAAAAAGTAATTCTGAACAAGATATTTTGTGAGGGGAAAGTCTATAATGAACGGTTTTGAATAGTTTCAATCAGCTACAAAAATCTTTACAAGTTACATACCTACCACGTATATATCAGCCATTTTAACAAGGAATGTCAACCATCGCTCCTTACAGACACCATGACAATAAATATTTACCTTTGCTAGTGGATTGGACACCATGACAAGGAATTTCAGCCATTGCTAGTGGATACAAACACTATGACATGGAATTTAACAACGGCTAGTAAATATGTTAACTGTTTATGCCTCGACAAACATAAAAATGTGTTGGTTTTTTTTATAGCTATACTACATAAAAATGATGCAATTCATGGTTTCAATACATGAGTAAAAGAAAATATAACAGAATATTCTGTTTATGTAATTATCGTATACAAATTATCAGCTCATACTCAAAGAGACTTAAATTCTGTAAACAACATTGATTAAAATGATTTGTCCCTGGTGTTTGAACGAAAGATCGCGCTTTCAATTTTTCTTTAATACACTGTATTTGCACAAGAATCAGCGGATTACATGCATATTAACTTTGAAGAACAGGGTACCTTTTAATGAACTCGTTTTTTAAATGCTTGTTTTATTTATGGTAACTGGGAATCAGACTAAAGTCAATGCCCACCTTGAATAAATGTGCATTTACGCATTCGATCATTATTTTTGAAAGATATAGTCTCAACCTTAAAGCGGTGTGTGTAAACAAATTGAGTAACGCGCGTAAGTGTTAGGCGCTGCAGTTACAGGCCGTATTTTTCAAAAAGTAATGATTTAATACTTATATTTACATTTTTTCAACTTCTTGCTTTCATAATGGTCGGATTATCTCCCCCAAAAAGGTTTAGTTCTTATAAACAATGATGATTTCCCTACTCATAAAGATGGTTTGTGTCATTCCTTTTGGTCCAGTTGTTCTTGAGAAAAGGAAAAAAAATGTGAAAAGCTTACGGACAAACGGACGGAGAGACGGACAGCTTCTTAGATGAGCTGACTTGAACTTTTGGTTCAGTGGAGCTACAAAGAAAAAAACTCACATTTTTTGGGTCAACTTTCCCAAAACTGATATAAAAGGCTCATGTAAACTTCCACGTAAACTTAAAAAAAACTTGGTCATCCCATTACAATTGAAAAAATTCCACACTTGTTTTCAATACATGCAATTCTGTTTTTGTTGATTCCAATGATACAATCATGATTATCCTGTACTTAAAACGATACAACAAATATTTTCTATTTTTCTGAGTTTTTGAAAGGTGCTTTAAAATACACAAAATACAAATGTCATTTATATAAAATATAAGATCTACATTTCGACTACTTTTTGTATATTATTGTATTATTCAACCATACGTTCTCTTTGAAAAAGCTTTAAAGCAGTGGACAATGCGTTTGGTTGAATGATATAAGTTCAAAATAACAGCCTTCAATTAATATATATACGGTCGGTGTATATCTCCCCTTATGTTTGCATTGGAAATCTGTGACATTTAATTTTCAATGACACACGGGATATTTGATCACAAGCAAACGTCATCATGCATTTTGAATATATACTAGCGGAAAAAAGAAACTGCATTATAAAATTTAGTATAATTTTTCTATAACTATTGTTTGTATTTATAAAATTTAAACAATCGATAATGGTATTGTTTTTGACAATATCGGATGGTAACCGTCCGGGTGCACGGACTTTTTCATGGTCAGTGAGCACTTGTTGTTTATTGAAGAATTTGTACGCACGAGTTTTACGGACCAATACTGTTTGGAATAAGAATTGCAAAGGATTTGTTTAAACTTTTATTGTTAAGGAAATCACTTTAGTTTCAACAAAATTTACCCCTATGTCATGCCACGACTCAACAAAAATCAACGTAATCATGCAGTTGGGATGCTGCAAGCTGGAATGGCACAAAATACTGTAGAAAGACACTTTGGAGTTCATCGGAACACCATTCAGTCCATATAGAGACGTTTTCAACAATCTGACAACACCAAGGATCGACAGCGCTCTGGGAGACCTCGTGTGGCGTCACGTCAATAGGACAACCACATTATACTTGTGCATCTGAGAAATCGTTTCCAGACAGCAAGTTTGACTGCCCCCTCTACAAATTGTCAATGGAAATCTCACCAGCGTATGCTATCGAGATGAAATTATTCAGCGTCATGTGATACCCTTCATACAGAGACATCAAAATCACATCACTCTGCAGAAAGACAACGCAAGTTCACACGTTGCACGTGTAGTCAGGGACTTGTTTGTTCAACAGAATGTCGATGTCTTGCCTTGTCCACCTGTTTCCGCCTATTTGTCGCCGATTGAGCACGTCTGGGATGAAATGGAAAGACGTTTACGCCGTTTACCAAATCAGCCAGTGACATTGGCTGATTTAGGGCAGGCTTTAACCAACATCTGGAACAACATCTATTAAGCATTTCTGAACACTTTAGTTGCATCAATGAGGCGTCGCTGTGAAGCACGCGTGAACGCAAATGGTGGGCACACGCGTTATTAATTTTGTTAATTCAATTTCAAATAACAGTGACTTTCGAGTGTGCTGAATTTGACGTTATTCGACGTTGACGTTATTGTACTATGAGATGTTGTTACGAATACATGTGTTAACAGTATTACAAAAAATAGAATTTGTTCATTGTAATTTTAATTTTTTTTTTCATATATTATATAAAGCACAGTTTCTTTTTTCCGCTAATATAATTATTATTGGAAGATCAAATAAAACATTCTAACTTCCATAACCAATTTGATATTTACATGTACTTTTGAAATATAATCGTTATTATATTTTTATATTTTTTCGATCTCAAAAAAGAGTTTTCCAATTTTAAGCCGCGGAAGCACTAAATACATATAACATGTTTTATGGCTGTTCCATTTATTAAAGAAACAGTATGGTGCATGTTAACAAAAACAACTTGAAAAAAAATCCTTTCGGGTTCGGTATTTTTGTACTACTTATAAATGTATCAACTTTCAGAAAATTTCAAATTTCTCAATGAGAAAAATCTAACTATTTCATCAAAGTTAAATGTTACGTATAACACATACATATTTTACATCGCAACATGTTACGGGGTTAAGCCTTCTTTATGCCTACCTCTTTCATCATGAAACAAAACAGAAATTTAAACTGCATCTAGTTATTTGACCAAATCAGAAATTGTAAAAGAAAACATAACACCAAATTATATTGCGAAAAAAAATTTTACTCAAAATTTGGTAAAAATTTTTAAAGGTAAAAACATGTAAAACATACATGTAAATAAAAATACTAATGTATGATTACATAATGACAAAGGTAACAAAAATGTAAAACATACATGTAAACAAATTCTATACTATTACGCATGCGTATTTACAGTAAACAAAATACATGCAGGGCTCGCGAAGATTCTCCTGAACATGCTTGTTGATAGAAATATGTCTTTTCTACTTCCCCCCGGTTGTAATTGTTTGAAGTCTTTAAAATAACCACAATTATTATTTTGTAAGCATGTATATTGCGTGTTAGAAGTTGCTACAACCTAAATCTATTTTTGTAAGTGAGTCCCCTTGAAGGGTTATTTGACATATTTATATTCGTTCATTTTAAAATGCACCAAAATTAGTAAACAATAATTCATTTATTTAGAAAGTGATGATATGTTCCGTTAAGAGAGTTTCTTTACCTCGTATATCATGATGACCATAGTCGTGCGAAGATCTTGTAGTTTTTAGCAAGTGTCAATTACTGTCAATCAAAATCAACGTGGTACAAATAAACGATATAAGATTATTCCAGTTTGTACGATCCTTAAATTTCCGGAAGATCATAATTACATTAATAATGTATATGAAGAGATTTTTATGTATTTCAACTGTTATAATCAACGTTATTTCTTATTTCTTAAGGAGACAATGGGTAAATATGAAGTTATTCACAAATGTGTTTTCAGCTGTTCTATCTCTTTAATCATATTCCTGACAAAAAATGTATATAAAAGTTTCAAAGCGGCGATACAAAAATAGTTCATACATCAAAATAAATTTGAATACAAGCAAGAGTAATCTACATATATAAATTCAAAATGACCTGCGAAAAATACATCCTAAAAAGGTTGATAGTCATTGAAATATCCGCCATCTCACGAGTTAAATAAAAGTTGTTCGTCAGTTGATAAAATATTTGACGCCTGGCCGATCTTCACAGATGCGATCAAAAAGATGAATCTATCAAACGTTTTAAAGTATAAAAAGTCATGCCATTTTGTTTGTTCTGTATGAAGCTATGACCGTTTCGATTGATCCTTATTCCATTAATTTACTTAAGAGGACTCAATGGTCGTGTCCATTTTGAGACTGTATTTAGACTGTATAATTATACATTAATATATATAAAAATATAGGAAATAACCAAAATGAGGGTATATATATACCGATTTTTCTTAACTAGCTAAAATATTTTATAGCTTAACAAATCATATCTTAAATTTAAGGTCGACATTATGGTTAATCTGTTGACAACTAAACCTCCTTAAGTATTTTATTTAAATAGAATATTTTTTCTGTCAATTGTTTGAAAAATAAATGTACAATAAACGGGATTGATATTTTACTTACTGTCATACAATTTTAGTAAATTTGAAAAGACAATAAAGCAATGAGAAAACACTTAACAGTTGTATGTATGTAGAGTATGAAATATAGAAACATTGATTTCTTTTACCAGAAATCAACAACGTCTCAAGCGATGTCTTTTGTAACCCTGAGATGTTAAAAATCGATTTGATTTGTTAAAAACGAAACTTTGATTACATTTAGTTAATTCGTATTGTTAATTATGATCGATAGGTGTTGTAGTTTCTAGAAATATCTCAAAGAAAAAGTTGCTTTGTTTTTACATATATATTTCCCTATGACGCAAATACAATTCTATTTGGAAGAAGCTACAAGAGCAATTGTCTTATGGCAATTGAGTGTTTTCTTATTTTCTAATAACTCATTCAATTTACAAAACAGCAGGCGACACAAAGCAGATCTCACCTGATCTTTCCCCTCTTCCCGCCAATTAAAAAAATATCTATGTGGCACCAATTACATCTACCATAAATATCACGGGAGGTAAGACTCGATTCCATTTATCGCCTCATTTCTGCATGCTCGCACTTTACGCGTCAATATCAGATCAGTGACCTTAATCACTTTCAATCTAGTAGCTAGAAACGAATTGTGAAAACTGTTTCGTCATATGCAATTGAAATGAAATCTAGTTCGATTGCAGAAACAAATTACGTGTACAAGATGTTCCATTGTTCGAAGTGACAATTTGTTTGTTTTGATGGAACTTTAATCAAGTATTAACATTCTGCAATCAACAATCAAGTTAGGGCATACATAGGACACTGTACTATCTTGTTAGTTTAGCTGTAACCTCTGATGTACATGATTCTTTCTCTGAAACGGTCAATCTTAGACAACTTCAATCAACATTATCAACATTCATTATAGCGCAAATTAAAACCACACAAACGCTTGGAAAGAAATAGATATCACAAACACAGTTGATTCAATTTAAAACTTATTAGGCTGTGTATGAGCCAAAATTGGATTTATAAAGAAACCAAAGATACATTTCAGCACCACAGAAAGCCTAAATGACCAACTTAACACAATCACGTGCGCATTCTTTAAAGTTTACACGAAAAGATGTGCTGAAACTGATCTCGATAATTGTGAAAATGTTAATAATGACAATGACAGTCAACATAGTATATGTTATCCAGTAAGACATATCCATCAATAAAAGGAACGCCTTGATAGCGTTTCACTGGGAAAACTAAAATCAATTATTTTGAAAGATAAACAACCCAAAAAACAAGATTGAAAACAGCATAGCAGATAGGGAAGACAACTCTGGACAATCTATCAACACGTCGAGCTCGGTCCATGAAATCTGTCTTCGTTTGGGTTTCCATGATCTGCATGCTCTTCTCATCTTTCTCATTGTCCTATAATTATTTAGTAATCAAACAATCATTCAATGGACAAAAACAAAAATTCATTTTTTTTAAAACATGTGTTTTGACTTTTCCCTTATTTCTTTGCTATGTTTTTCATTTTTCAAAGTTTACTTTAATCGTTTCGAACATTTCACTATGAATTCATCTCAGCATTAATTGAGGTAACCAAAAACAAATAAATTGCTAAATGTTATTCATAAACTTTATAAATTTATGCAATTACATTCATAAATCTGTTTAATATTGCTTACTTGTTGAAAAGTAAATTTTTGCCAAATATCGTATACATTTGAAATACGTCTAGTGTAATATTGTGTTGGAAGTTATTATTATATTAATTCATTGTAATTAGAGGACATTACCTTTGTTTGTTTTCGATGTTTTCGTGTTTGTACGTTTATATAAGCGTATTCAAGTAAAGCGGCAAACACAAACAAAAGTCCAACAGCCATCCAAATATCGATGGCTTTAATATAAGACACAACCGGAAGAGAGGACCGTATACCGGAACTCTGTGTTGTCATGGTGAGCACACAAATGACTCCGAGCGAAACTCTTGCAGGAACAGCATCCACGTGAATCCAAAACGAGATCCAGGAAAGGATGACAATCATCATGCTTGGAATAAACACTTGTGACATGTAGAATCCCAAATTTCTTTGAAAAAACAGTTTGGCTTCGAGACAGGAAAACTCCGTATCTGAAATTGGTATATAAGAATTTCTTGATTTCATGGGATAAAGAAAGAGCAATATTGCCCCTCTTTCGTAGGAATAAATGAAGAGGTGAAAGTTTAAAACATCTCCGACTCCAGATTATGCTGTACGTCTTCTATCATTTGAATAACCTGTATATATAAAATGTTTATACATGTTATATTTAATGCATTCAACCAACTTCACTTTCTTGTAAAGTTTTGAAACTTATCCAGAGCTGCGTTTTACAAAAGAACTTGCGACCTACGACCAAAATAATGAATGTATTTAAATCACAAACTAATTAAGATTTGAATTTAAAGAGGGCAAAATATAATTATCGAAAACAAAATAAAGGTTTATTGATGATGCGCCAACCAAATGTCATGATTACTAAATATAACCCCCATATTAAGGGTCTGGAAAAAAAACCGCATTCTAAAACACTGGAAGCTTCTACAAGACGGAAAATATTTACGACTTTGTCGTTAGTTCTTTCCCAGATCTTTGTATTTGAGAAAATGAATGTCATATTCAATCCGTGGGTCTTAAAGCAGACTTAAAATCCCTCCCAACAAGAAGCAGGGAATAAAATCAAACGTAGGAAGATGGCATTTAAGTAGAACAATAATTCATGAATGTTTACATTTGGTCAAAGCTACTTTCATTAATGTGTTGACATACCGAAATGTTCCCTTAATTTTAAAATAAAAACAACAACATTCTGAACTAACCAGACAGATTTGACAATAGATGCAATTGATATAATTAAACTAATATGGAAAAAAACAACATCTAATGATTTTGTTAACTGAAAAATTAACACGATTGCAGCAATCTGTTCCGATTTAATTTCTTTGAAGCTGTACGTTCTGACAATGATAAGGTATTGCTAGTATCTAATTGAGTTGACAAACCCAACAGATATTTGAATAATTGTGATTGCAAATTGGGGAAAATGACATCAACGGCAACCAAAAAAAGGAGTCTCTGACTTATATGTCAGATGGGTGGAGGGGGGGGGCGGCTGCAAAAGCTACAAAATTAATTATCCTTTCCAAGTAGAAATCCTTTTTAGGTGTCTTTAACCCAAATAGTTAAGAAACGTTACAAGTTCTATATTCATTATGAACTTTGGAAAATTATTAACTAATGTAAAATTGTAATCTTAGATAAAATGCATCACTAATTGTTCTGTAGAATGGTCACCATTAATATACCCCTGTGTACTATCAGGAAAACGAGGATCGATTCTATATCTCTATTGTGCTTCTTGTCTTCGAACAACAATTTTTTTAATATTGTTATATATTTTATATATAGTCATATTATATTATATTTTAGAATAAAAAATCCTCAGATTATTTTGTCAAATGTGTTTGTCACGATAAATAAATCAGTACAGAATGTTGACTTGGTGGTTTTCTGATCGATCAAATGATTTCAGTAAAGGGTATGCACCTGAAAACACCTTAAATATTGTGTCATTCCGTTTCATGTTTATGGTTAAAGACCATCGTAACCTAAGAAACACGTGATAGAGTGACAGAGACGTAAAAATAGAATCTCACTAAAAGAGTTAACTGTAGAGCAGCCCTTGGCTTCCAAAGGTTTGTAGAAATAGAACTGCGGTAGGGTTTGTTCGTCGTTATCGTCAAGCCCAAAGATAACCGGGTCATCGGGATTCCACTTCAAAGCAACATTTTCTATAGAGTAACCATCTGCAAGACAAAAACCAGTAAATCATAATTTCCTTCATTTATTTTTGTTCTCAGTCTACATTATGACGTCATGTTTCATACGTAAAACGTAATAGTTGTGTCTTTGGAAACAACCGAAAAAGTACGTAATTACGATTTTTTTATTTTTTCTTATCTATATCATAAGTTGATAAATTTTCTATTTATACTTTATTCAGTATCTAAATAATTGGTTCCGTAATGTGATTTTTAAAATTTTCCATCTAATGATTTGACAAGATATTTACTAATTTAAATATCACTTCTACTAAACTAAGAAACTAGCGATTGTTACAACTCATGCATACATGTAGTGCTCGCAGTGCATTTTTCATAAAACTCAAATAAAATCTTACTTACTTTTAAATGCTTAAAAATAAATAATTTTTACAAATAATACATTAAAATTTATAAACCTTCTAAATTCAGAAACATTTAAATATATAAATGTGTACATGTTTCTACTTTGATTTTCTCTGCTGTTTAAACGTTTAAAACGAAACCAAAAATCTATAGAAATCTGCTTAGATTAAATGGGTTTGTATTTTGTGGAAAAGTGGAAAAATTTTCCTTTGTTAACATGTGTTACCTTACTTACAAAAATGAGAAGCACATGGTAATTGGAGAACAGCGTAATTTTTTTTATTTAGAATGTTTAATTTCTGGTAGAGCATACTTTTTGTTCATCATTTTCTTGCAAACAAATTAAGCTAATGAGCTTCTGGGTCAAATGACACAGATTGCAAGATTTTTTTAAAAAAAGTCATTTTGTATTAAAACCCCAAACAATTATCAACAATCAGTTTCCCTGCAATCTTGTCCAACAGCATTTTGTAATTGGTAAAACCATCAGATTTTGATCTGTAAGCTTTAAGTTGAAGGCCGTTAAGATTTGCTCACCCGAACCTAATTGTCGATTGTCTGTCTGTCTGTTTGTTTGTCTGCCCGTCCGTCTGTCCATCAGTAAACTTTTTACATGTTTTACTTCTTCTCTAGAACAACTGAGCCAAATTTAACAAAAATTGGTATAAAGCATATTTATGATTATGGAATTTAACGTTGTAAAATTAAATATTCTTTCTCTTTTCAAAGAGAGCCGCAAAAATAACCAAACCAGTAGAAAAAGGTGTTTTTCGTAAAAAAAAAAAATCTTTTCGAGAACCACTGCATCACAAATGCCAACGTATATAACAAAGCCTATATAGATAGTGACAATAAATTGCTAAAACTATGCATATGACTCCCAGATCAATAATGAGGCCTTTAGAGGTAGCAAAGGTTCAACATATAAATATACAGGAAAAATGTTTTAAAATGTTTTCAAGAACTACAGTGCTACAATTTGTGATTCTACTATGCAAGCATCTTCAATCAGTTTAGATTCGGACCAATTCCGGGACCTGAAGAGGGGTTCAGAGTCTAATATCAAACTTAATAAATAACCTAAAGGGGCATGGTCACGATTTGGGTCAAAAATTGTTTTTCCGATTTTAATTTTTATGATGTATCAGTAAGGCATTTTTAATAGGCAATTGAATGTTAAAGTAAAAACTCCAGTTTTAGACCTTAAATAATATGTTGAACGTCAAGAACCGTTTATTCATTTAAACATATGTAAACAAAAACAAAGCACGGGCCTTGTGTACATGACAAAGAGTTGAGAACCCTTTATCTTGTAAATAACTCTACGACTAACTCCCAAATTCCATTTGATAATTAGAAATGCATCCCAAAAGCATTGTATGTAATAAAAACAGAAAAAAATAGAATTTTATCAAAATCGTAACCACGTCCCTATATACTATATATTCATTTTTTGTCTAATGTTTGTAGACAGCTCGAACCATAACGATAATATTCCACTTCAATTATCAAACGTATCTTAGCAAGGCAGAGAAACACAATGTTGCATCGTTGTTTTTTTTTTTTGCTTTTAATACTTACAGCTTTCCATAAAAATAGAACAGGTCTGGTCGTCCATTGGAAAAAATCGTAAATCCATTATACAAGACAGAGTTAATGATAATCTGTAAATAAGAATCATCATTAAGTTCAATTATTAATAGTTTATTATATATTTAGTTCTCTAGATTTAGATACACTAGTCAAAATTTCTAACGCCCCATGCAAGTGTTTATTTTACACAGTTCCTAATTCTAATTATTTGACCATGACGATGGTTAGATATCAAACATAGAGAATAACAAAGCATTTTTTAAAAAACTCAATCAAAATTTATTTTAGTGTTTTTGAGAGAATCAAGAAGGCACAGTACCCTAAAATATAAAAATTATTACTTTAAAACCACGTGATTTTCCCATTTCCATTGATAACAGCATCTCATAGAGACCCCACAATTGATTAAAAACCCTTTGTGGAAGGTTATTCCATCTGTTTATGTGGTCTAGTTTTGCAAAATTCGAATGCCGAGGAACGGTCTCAGTCTTTGAGGTTTCTCATCCCACCCAAACAGGCCATTTATGTGTTATAAAAGATGGCGTGCTGTTGAGCGTGTTGTGCGGTGTCTATCTGAAATTTGAGTTACCCAAATGCCGTCATGTTGACGTGCCGTTACATGACGTTTAGGTCATCATGGTAGGTCTTCAACATTTCCGGTGCATTGGATTTCCGGTCAAACCTTTAAATGATTTTGTGATGTCTTTAACGATTTGTGATGAAAATCAGGAATTAAGAATATCTTATTGTTTAGACCATAGTTTTAAAAGGTTAAAAATTAAAGTCAAGAAATCAAATATTGTGAAAAGAAAGAAACCTATCGTAAACCGCGCTCTGCTTGGATCACGTTCGCCGATTTTAACTGAATTGAATTTATGTTTTTTATAAGTAGTTAAAGGCTAGGAATCGATCGAATCGAGTCGTTTTGAAAAACACATCCGAAAAACATATCGAACACGCCCTCCACGCCTTTCAACAAATACGGTAATGGTTGAGTTATTTTAACTCGATTACAAATTTTTGACATGAACAGGTAATCATTTAGAAACAGTCGATAGTGGCAACAACTTAAAAACTGGTGTTAACGTTTTTAAAATAATAAATAGATACAACTAGGATGTTAGGAATTTTGACCAGTATATTATTGTTTGCATTTACGATATTTCTTTAAAGCAATCATGTTGTTCATAAAAGAGATATAAATAGTTCAAATAGTCTTGTTTTAAAAGGTTGGTTGGTATAACCAAGCTTCAACACCGAATAGTTATACAATGATTATGTAATATCATCCTGGAACATATAAAACTATGAGCGTCGCTTGATATACGAAAGAGAGAAAACTATTGATTATACTCTTTTGAATTGCACTATCAAAGATCCGAATTATCACATTTTTTGTTTCAATTATTAAAGTTTACGATGTATATTGGAGTGTATTCTGAAAGTAGGTAAAAGTTCTCCAGCAACGTTTTGGCTTTTATGTGTCTGACCTAGCCTGAACTGCAGGCTCTGGGATGTAGAATTGGCAGCAACAGAGAAAAATGTGAGAATCGTCGCGTCTAACACACAACTCTTCAGAGAAACATCCAAGGCTAGACTTGGCACTTGTATAGAATTCTAACACTTACAATGGAATTATACTTGGTAGTAACTGTCTCACTTTAACTTCTCTCTAGAAATGGTGCATGTAATAATGCTTCTTCAAAGCGTGAGATGCAGAGACACATTATATTGTAATGTTTATAAGCTTATCTTAACGTTCTCTAACAAATCTAATGTTATTCATGGTGTTTTAAATTTGCCTTATAGTAAATGCATCTATAGAACTGTTATAAATTTAAGACACAATAATTAACGAAAATAATGGGAGCGGTTGGGGGGGGGGGAGGAGGATTATGCTCTTGGTTCTTGTTGTTGAATTCAAGAACGGCCTACACATAGGTCATACACAGATACATGTCCGACCTGATGCTGTAGATAACGAAACCGTCGTTGTAGATGTGGAGAAGTTTGTTTGGGACTGTGACGGTGTGAAAGCTGGCGCTCTTCTCATTCTGGAAGTAAGTGTCTGGGACCCACACGTCATCGATACGTCTCTGGTCCAGTTCTAGGACACTGATGTTGCTGATATGAGAGAAGTTGAGGCGAGAGTCTCTCCATGTCTGTCGCAAAAAAACGTTCATTGAGTAATCCTGTAACAAAATGGTGTAGGTTGAGGAATCAGACGGATGAATTGTGACGTTGATTGCATTGGTGTAAATCCGTATCATTTCTTCAATCACAATATTTAGTGTATTATCTTTATGTGACTCAAAAAGTTGTTACAATATCAGTTTTTACATGCATTGACTAATGCATTTTTTTAATAATTGTATCGCTTATGTAAAAGAATTAATTTTTTGAACGTTTTAAATCGAGCATCTATAGCCTTGAACAACCTTACAACTTCAAGCAAACTGCATACCATTTTACCAATGTCTGAAATCGAACCATGATCAATTTTTACATACCAATGGTAAGTTATTAGATCTAACAGTTTAAAAATTACAGTTTCGAATTCAATGTATGGTTCTTAGAATATGGCAATCGCATATTCATGACCTCTAGTGCTATTTTGAGAACATTTGACTAAATACAATATTATATGCCTTTTATTATTTTTGCCTGAACCATGTAAAATACCCGATGAATCTACTTATACAACAGTTTTTGATATTAAAATTTTCGGGTTATGTTAGGATGGAGAGCATATTCTTAATTTTAATGAGCATGGTTTTCCTTTTACAATCCGGACAATCATTAGCGTCTATTAAAACGAGTAACCCGATACCATTCTACTATTGTCGTTGTAAAGCGTACACCAATTGATAAACAGTCATTGCAATGATATATGAAATTCATGTTCTTTTATCAAGACTGGAAATGACACGGCAGTAGCGTTTATGAATTCACAATTGCCCCAACACCTAACTGATATAATCTTTCAAACAAAGACACGAAAGAGCATCTTTCAATGACTACTTAAGGGCGCATTGAGCGTATTTAAGATAATAATTGCAAATTTTTGTAGGTATATAACGGAATTATTTAAATTTTCATACCATGGATATAGCATTAATGGAGTCGATACTTGTAACAAAAAGCTGGACATCAACTTCTGTAGCAACATCTACGAATTACAAAATATATCCTTGTTACATGATTGTCTATTTCAAGTAAAAAAAATACCACAGCTATTTCACAATTTACGGTGTTATCAAATGTTTGATAACCTTTGACTAGCACACCATTGAATATAGCTACCTTTTTCGTAGTCAGGTGCAATTCGAGCGTCATACGCTGAGCTGTTCAGCAGATAATTCAAAATATCCCTTCTGAAATACATACAATTATATGAAATGTTTCAATACAGCTTTATTATTGATATGGGCGTACAAACTTGAATTCAAAAAATTATTAAATATATTTGATTATAAGAGTTGTTAAATAAAATGCAGCACCGAACGTAATTTTAAAGTTCTTTGTACATATTCTAGTATTTAACAAAACCATTTTGATCAACCTTGACCTAACCATGAAGTGGCTAGTTCATGTAACAGTTTTACTTAATTGTAGATAGTATCTGAACCAAGAACAGTATATGTTTGTATAGGTTGTAATAAAGCCAAGAATCAGTCTGTTCAAAAATGGCTTTGGGGCACCATAATAGATAGATTGGGGTTTAAAATAATTCAAAATAGTCGATATACTTTAGTTACAATTAATTCATTGATTAATTAGTAATTCCTGTCTGATATTCATCACCAGGGTCTTGAAATTAATAATGTTGGCAAGCTAAGATTAACGACAACAAAGAAGAACATGTTAAGTTACGACATAAAATATTTATCAAATAAAGCTTGTTGCGTGTATATCAGCAGTGATAAAATAGTTGACCTTGGCCAAAAAGGGAATTTTGACACGCACAGAGGAGACTTGCTAGGGATTAAACGAGTTTTAATATGTTGATAAAAACTTGTAAAATTTTACTTTGAGCTCTTGCTGATGAAACTACGAAAAATAATATCTACATTGACGTTATGACAAAACAAACAAAAGGCCCACGGGCCACGTCATTCACCCTAGCAACATGGCTTTCAAATAATTTTGTGCAATATGGTACCTCGGAAGAATAACAGAAATTAATATCCAAATTTTACAAGTATTTTTGCATATACTTAATCTTTGACAAATGTATCTTCGTTGAATACCATTTTACCAAAAATGAGATCCTATGCAAGATATATATCTTAATTTTTGGTAGGGGTACACTGTTGACTTCCCATTTCCTTTATTCTAGCCCCCCCCCCCCACTTTATAAAGCGATCAAAATATATGAGGGCATATAGGTAAAGTTCTTTCTTAACTACTTACTGGTCATTGTATTTTATTAAAAAAATTCCTTTATGTGAAAGAAGAAAATTGTACCAAATTTCAAACATTTAAAAATTTAATTGGTAATCCTTATATCATTCTTTCAATTTTTCTGTACAGGTATTTAACGTTTTGTGAAACATTTTTAATGATCAACCAAAATTTCAGCGTCAATCGTAGAATTATAAGCATGATACAAAGCTCACAATTCTGCTTTGTTTGAGTCATGTTTTTGTTCACATGAGTTTATTACATTCAACGTAAGATTTTCAAACCTGGTATTTCCTATTCAGCATTTAAAATGTTAGAGAACAAAAGCTCTGTGTGCAAACATAGAATCGTGAGCAAAGCTCTGTATCTTGCTTTTAACTCGAAGCTTGACACTCAAATATAGTTGGAAAAATGCAAACAATTAAAACAAATGAAAAATGCACCAAAACAAATATAGAGCACAGTTTATTTTTTTAAATGAATCATATATATATTTATATATATCTATATATTTCCATCAGCGAAATTTGTTTAGACTTAATAGAATCGAGAAAATGCTGAGCATCTTAATAAAACACGTTGCATTAATCAACCATTGCGTAAATATCGTACAGAATGATTTATTTTAGTATGTTGGTTATGTTGTAAATGCATCATTTTTCTCACATTGCGCAGGTAAACAGCCAGCTGTCTGATTTACCAAAGTCTATGGTTGATTTGATACATAAAAACCACAAAATACAGATGATAGTTCCCAAAGTAATTAATGAAACTAAAACGAAAATCAACAAGCTAAAACCACCGTCAAAAGAGAAATGTCAACACATTGGAATATTAAGGTGGAATAACACATCACCACAAAATGGCTGAAAACTGTTTTGTTTAATTAAAAGGATTTCAACGCTGGCACCATGTAACATGCTTTTGTTACTTACTGAATTGAATATTTTAGATATTCATTTTTTATCTCCAAACTGCATTTTTTTCGCTTTTTTGACATACGTACAGTTTATCATTATATCTTTCATAATCAAATACTTTCCTGTTAATTTGAGTGACTTTTTCCTCAATTTACTTCACAAAATCGACAACAATATATCTTGCATGTTTCAAAGATTCCCTTCGCACGCGAACTGTTGCAAATAAAAACAAATTATCATTGTCAGATTGACACGTTTATCATACGTTTAAGATGGCTGCTTCGAACATTTTTGTCGAAATATGGAATACTGAAAATTAGCTCTTAATTTTTGAAATTGATATTTTCCTTACTATAAGGATTATTTAGGGTAATTTACGTTGAATTTGACCCAGTATCTTTTGAGAGATTTTTAAAAATGCACCACCTTTTTGCAGGTTCGAGATTTTCTCAGCTTCGAATAAACACTAGCATTTCATTTTTGCAATTTATAATCAACTTTCTTTAGGGATGCTTTGTGCATAATTTGGTTGAAATTTCCTAAGTGGTTTTAGAGAAGAAGTTCAAAATATGAAAAGTTTACAGACGGACGGACGGACTGATAGACGGACGGACAGACGGACAAATGTGATCAGTAAAACTCTTTAGTTTTTTGCTCAGGTGAGCTTAATACCAACAGATTTTAACTAGAACTTGATGAGTTTTCTCTGTGTACACTGCGATGGGTTAATACAAGATATACAATGCAGTAAAGTACTACTAGAATCTTGGCTGAGGCTCATTCTAGTTCATAATTTACGTACTTAATGAATGAAACGTTAACATAATTGATAAAAAAATATTCTAGTTATATTTTAAGACATATTTATAATCAAGTTTTAAAATTTTGCTTTGATAGTGTAAAGAAAGTTAAACATTTATTCTTATTTAAAAAATATATTATATTTCATCATCGTTTACATAAACATCGGTTAAAGTTTTTCTCATAAAATCGTTTTAATCTAATTCACTTAAACACCCCCCACATTTTCATCCTACTTTTACCTAACATTTATTGTTATCTATTATATGCAGCGGGAAAGAGACTCTATAAAAGCTTGGATCAAGTTCATCTTACCTTTGCAGCTGTTGTGACCTGACCATGCGACCAAGCAAAAGAACAGTCCACAGACTGGTGAAGAGAATGTTCATCCCTGTAGTGGCTGCTTGTCGGATCGATGTGATAAGGAGTCAGCGCCTAATGTTACAGGATTTTAAAGGGCTTGACAAATTGCTCCAACAGTACGGAGGACGCTGCCAGCTACATCTACAGTGTGTGTGGGGAGACGTTAACCAAACAGGGAAGCTTTAAAGGGAAGAATCTTTAGAAAAACACATAAATATTAATGATGAAAACTCTTAGCACGCACGCACTCATAGACAAGCTCTCAAATTAAATTGATTGGTAAACCTTAAAGTTGATTGACCCAGACTTCTGAAATATTTACTGCTCCGTGTAATCATAATTTTATAGAGTAATTGGGGTAGATGGTAAAGACAGAAAACAGTTGTGTAATCATGTGATATTACAATATTGAACGCATTTAATGCTCGAAAATCGAAAGAAATAATTACGCTACTCTGTGGTCATGGTTTCATTATGGCAATGACAATCGTTTACACTGTATTTTTACAGTGTAGAGAACAATAATGTTAAACATACACAAAATGCGCATATGTACAAATGTATTTAAAGCAATAAATATTTATTTTAAAAAAACTCAGAAACAAATACTTAAAATACTGAAAACAAAAGCAAGTGATTTTTTGAAACCATGTTTGCAAGAAACTACCAAGAGACTACCATGTTACCTATTGTATGTTCAATTAATTATTCAATGAATTGTATTGCGTTTCTGAAAGGTACGGAAATATTTTGATGTTTCTTTGTAGTCTAAATTCAGATCGTGAACGACACCGGACACAAATCTATAGAAAAATAGCAATTACAATAGAAATTATAAAGCAAGATTTTATGCATTCACATTTTTGAATACATGTTTTATTAATATTAATTTTCCATGTACATATATTATGGTTTCCCTATATGATTGCGGTAATATTTTTGTGTTTTAATTTGTTGAATTTTTTTTTCAATGAGTGTGTTGCTTTCTGAAAATTGATTATTTTACTAAAAGAACCGTCCCTGTCTCTAAAATCTTTATAGTTTAAACATATTTTTATTGAATAAATTTAAAGAGGAATGAAATCCAAACTCTTTATCACTAAGTTTGTGATGTAACAGTGGAATGTTCGTTTGTACTATTTTCTGTTCAGCAATGTCTCTCAAACATTTTCTTCTTTTTGTGAAGGTTAAGATTTATTTTTAGACTAATAGGATGTTTGAATCACTGAACTGAAAAATATAATACAAGAGGCCCATGGGCCACATCGCTCACCTGAACAACAACTATTCTTGTATCATTTTTAAAAAATATTTAAATATGAATCTTTTAAAAGTGTGAAAAACTCTCTTATATTCCAAAATTTGACCTAATATTAAACAGCATATAAAAAAGAAGCCTAGTTTTATGGACATCATATTATCAGATATCGAAGCTATCTTAAGATATCTAAGATTCATTGACCAGCCAATCTTATTATCCTACGCTTCAAGATGTTAAGATAACATAATTGTAAAATGAACTGTGCATAATTATAGAAAATGAAAGAAGGTCACTGTGACTTTGGTGTGAGGATAAGAAGATATGATAATGCGAATACATCTATTACTTAGTTACAGTAACTAAACGTAGCATTGTATTTCATTAGAAGAATATATACAAACATATTTCCTATACTTCTATATTTTAAACTTTAAACCCCGTTAGGCCCTGTTAATGTCCTGGAGGTCATAGGTTAAACAATTTAGAATCAACACTAATTAAAGATGCTTGCATAGTAGTATCACAAATTACAGCATTGTATAGTTCTTAAGAAAAGCTTTTTAAACATTTCCCTATATATTTTTATCTTAAATTTGAACCCCTCTTGGGGCCCGGAAATGTCCTAGGAGTCATGGATTTAACAATTTAGAATATTCACTAATAGGGGACCCCAGTATTAGTCATTAGTATTTGTAATATTGTAGTTCTTGAAAAGAAGATTTTTAAACCCTTTCCCTATATATTTCTATGTTAATTTTGAACCCCTCTTAGGGCACAAGAAATGTCCTGGGGTCATGGTTTTAATAATTTAGAATATTCACTGATTGGGGATGGTTGCATAGTAATATCACAAATTGCAGCATTGTAGTTGTTGAGAAGAAGATTTTCTAACATTTTCCCTTAATATTTCTAAGCTATATTTAAACACCTTTTGGGGTCCAGTAATAGTCAGGGGTCTCAGCTTTAGCGTTTTAGAATTTACACTATCTTAAGATGCTTGTATATTAATCTCACTAATTGTAGTTCACAAGAAGATTTAAAACCCTTTTCCATATATTTTTCAATTGGAAGCTTTGAACCTTCCTGGGACCCCAGTATTGGTCAAAGTTTTAACAATTTAGAATCTACACAACCTGAGGATGGTTGCATATTAATATCACAAATTGTAGCATTGTAGTTGTTGAGAAGAAGATTTCTAAACATTTTTTCTATTTATATATATGTTTAACTTTGAACCCCTCTTTGGGCTCCATTATTGGCCCAAGGGTCACAATTTTAACAATTTAGAATCTATACTATATATGTATACCAGCTATGGTGTAAATAATGGCATTTCTGGTGCAGTGGTTCTTGAGAAGAAGATTTCACTGTTTCATAATTATCTCCCTTTAAAAAAGGGTTAGGTCATTTTTTCAATAATTTACAATCCCCTTCTTATTGAAATGCTTTGTACCAAGTCTGGTTAAATTTGGCCCATTGGTTCTAAAGATGTCGAAATGTGAAAAATTTACAGACAGACGGACTGACATACAGACGGATGGACTGGCGACAGACATCAGGCGATCAGAAAATCTCAATTGAACCTTTAGTTCAGGTGAGCTGAAAATGCGTTTAAAGATATACAAAAAAGGTTTTAATACATTCCACTTGATCTCAACCACAAAATAACCCGAAATTTAAATCCTTTGCCTCATTTGATGCTTTTGGTACACATCATTTAAACTGTAAACTCACTTAAATATCTGAAAAATATTGAAACATCTTAGGGTAGTTGCTGCTTTATATGAATAATCCTCATTTCGTCCAAACAAGATTAAGTCTCAATCAATAACAATATTAATTCTCCGAAATTATAAATGATTAAACACTGCATCAATCCAATGTAAATCATGCGATGACAACTAGTACAGGTGTGGTGATTAATGAATTTTTAAATATCTCTCTTAATGTCTTAAAGGAAAACTCCATATATACAGCTGTTCGATAGAGGTGATTCAGTCCACTTCTAATACAATAGCTAAAACTTTTCTTTTACCGATTATATCATATGACGCTAAGAGAGTAAAAAATGCACAAATTGTTTTTTAACTTATTGAGTTCCTCTAATTGTGGCGAATTTAATCGCACGCGATTTACTTCCACAACTTCCACCCGCTTCAGAACGAGAAAACCTCGTATTTTTCAATGAAGCAAATAAAAAATTGTCTAAGATGAATTGGATGAACTGTCCTAAAGAAGAAATCGAACATTTTGTAAGGCGAAAAACAATGTCGAGTAATAAATATAAATGACAAATGTCAAGAGAGGAAGAAGGACTGATGAAAGGCGTTCTGAATGACGGAAATGAAAACACTGTATGGTATAACCGGAATTATTCAGACACTGGGTCTCAGGAAAATCTACAGAATCTGTGTCTTGCTCTTAAATATGAGAGATAGTATTGATAGAAACGTTTTGTAAGGACAACGATAGAAAAGGAAATTAATTTTATACTAGTATTAAACGGAAAAGTCGAACTACATTCCCTAATACATATTTAAAGAGTTCCCCTGTGGTAAAGAAACATTCCTTGGCGTGTTACTGAAGAAGCCTTTAGAAATTGTAGTGATGACATTTGTAATTTATACCAGCATATAAAAAAAGTTATTCTTATAAAACTTTCACAATTAGAGGATTGACTGTAGCAATGTTTAAAACATTTTTAAAAATAATTTTTTCTACACTAATTTTTACAATTATATAATATTGTTCTTGTTTGTAAACACTAGAGATTGAAGAAAAATTGGTGTAACTATGCAGACTTTTTTTTACAACCACTAGTGGATAAAGACATTATGACAAAGAACTTCGACATCCACTAGTGGATACAAACATTATGACAAAGAATTTAAAACAACCCTCCCTTGTGGATAGAGACACTGTGACAAGGAATTTCATCAATTGCGAGTGGATACCGTCATCGCTAGCAGAATAATTCACAAATGAGCATTTTAAAAGTTTATGAATATCTATTTGGAATAGTAAAGACTTGTCCTATTGTATTATCTACCCTGTGAAAATTATTTTGGCTATCCCTTCACTCCTCCTATCAGGAAACCAGATTTCTGTATTCATACTTCCTAGTATATTTTCAAGATTTTTTTTCCATTATCTTTGCCCTTAATGTAATATAAAGACAAATTCCCTTGGTATTTGTTATATGTTTATTAACTAGAAGAACAGTATTTTTCATATGATAATTACATTTAAGAAAAATGATAGTATTATACCATTTTTACGTACATGAAGAATCTTTCAAATTATTAGAAAGGTCCATAAGATGACTTTTTAAGCGTGCTTCTCAAACACTAATATACAATACTAATGAGGTAAATACTAGTTGTTTTGTTTTATTTGTTTGAATTTTTTGTCAACTGAAAATATTTACAGAATCATATAAATGTTATTTCATATCAAATAAAAAATGATTTCAATAAATAAATTCCGTTCTTTCATATCTTGGCCAAGTAGTGGTAATTATCTTGAATTGCCTCAATAAATACTTGTAACTGACAGTAGTTCATAACTATTATTAAATATAACAAATTATTTTGTTGGTGTAATTATCATGAACATGTTATTGGTTCAGATTTAAACAAATAAAATTCTGTAAACAACATTGATTTAAGGTGGGTTGACCTTTGTGTTGAAACGAATGTTCGCTTTATCGATTTTTCATCAATATTCTGTATTATGCCAAGAATCACAGGATTACATGCATATTTACTCTGAAGAACAGGGTACCTTTTGATGAACTCGTTTTGTAAATACTCGTTTTGTTTATTGGTAACTGGGAATCAGACTGGAGTCAATGTCCACTTTGTGTTAATGTGCATATTTAAAAAGATGATTTGCAGATATAGATTTGATTGAGGATATTATTAAGAGTATGGGAGTTTTGAAATTGTGAATATGTAAAAAAAAAATCAGTTTACTGCACGTGACAGTGATTGAGTTTTATATCATAAAACATCTTTAAAAATCTGCTACATTACAGCATAAGCACAATTTTACGGCTTTAACACTTCGCAAGAGACTAGTAAAACATACACTTACCGGCTTATAAATTCAAATACGTGTAACATTTTAAATATCATAAATAACAATTCATTCTGGCTGCGCGATGCCTTTGGTCAACAGGGGTCCATTTTCATGTAAATACATAACCGGCCATACAATGTAATCGATTACCGTCCCCGATTTCATATACGCTTTAATTATATCATTGTTCATTTTCTTTTTTTCTGGAATACAGGCACTGAGATGTATCGGTGGTTGAGTTATGTGCATAAACCAACACAACTCTACACAGCGCTCGGCAAAGTGAGTCGTTTTTGGAAATCTGGTTTTAGGACCTGTCGACTCTGTTTGGCTATTTTTGAGAGCTGAAAGCATTCTCTGCAAGTCATCTCTTCTCAGAAAAAATCCTTGTTTTGAATACGCTTGGGATCGTGGTCGTAAATTGTCATCTTTTGCGAACTCTGACAACCTATTCTTCTTAATTTTACTAAATTCTGTGTGTCTTAACAAAGTAACCGGCTCCTCTTTGGAACCCTTTGGTGAATTGTAAATGTCCTTGATGTGCATGACTGTTGAAAAGCCACTCCAAAGGCCCAAACATTTGGTTGCTTTTACGTCGCTTTCGTCTAGTTCCCATGGGTTCGTTTTAGATGTGTCAGACACAGACGGACGGAATTTCTCTTTCCTAATTATATCACGTATAATGCTCTTGAGGATAACATGAAATTTCTGAAAATATAATCCTAAAAGTAATTCTATTTCTTTGTAAGCTGATAAAAAATAGTTACACATTAAAAAGTTCTAAAATGTTGATACTTTTTGCATCTCAGAAACAGTTTCTTTAGCGTGTAGACTCATTTGCGTTCTTGGCTTTATGTCCACTTTTGATGATTCCGGTAATTTGGTAAGAACCTTAAAATAAAAGCTAGCATATAACCCTCTTCATCGGAGATCGTGGTTGATTGAAACAAAAAAAAAAGACTTACTTTAATGTCCTTTGAATTTTTACAAGTTACAACCGTTTGACAGTCTGTGAGGTCAAGGAGCATGGAGCGGGAACCACGACAGAACTGGTACGCTGTCTGCAATGTTATCCAACGACACATTCATACATTTAAGGATTTATATCATTGCACGCCTTTTTAATAGAGGTCAATATTTGAAACATTATCTCCTGCAGTTTAGCAGAGATCAAACATAACCCTCAATAAATGTAACCTTAACGAAAAAAAAAATTAACTGGCATGTCAAACCTTGCAATACTCGATCTTTCAATTTGTATTGTATAATTCTCTATTTGTATTCACTAACTTTCGTTTGAATTCTATAACGTTTTATTTGCATTGTATACCTTTCATATGTATTCTATAAGTTTCCATTTTCATCGTCAAAAACCCAAAGCCGGTCTCGCTTCTCCTACCTTCACGGTCTGTCTTGCTTCTCTTACTTTCCGGAGGAAAGACAGGCGAGAACGAACGTGAGTTTCCGACGATGATTATGTGCTGAAAATTTCCTTCGAAAAAATAAATACGACCTATGACCTCCTGAAAAACATCTTAGTATTTGATTAAACAGTAAAAAAAAACCGCGAAGCAAGATTCCAGACACATTAGCATTTATCAAGTTTGATTAAGTATAATATTAAAATCATAAAATTCTTCGATACTAACCAAAATAAACGCTCCTGAAGATACACCACAAATGAAAAAAATAAAGCAATACAAACGAATTCATTTACAATTAAAATGAAATATGTACTGAGTTAAATAAGTTTAGCTAATGCTTTTGTATAGATAGAATTTATAAAACCTTTTCTTGAATTGTTTATCTTGTATTTCATTCGAGTCAAGAGAATTATAGGATTCAAAAGACAATGTTTTTTAAAAGGCTCGAAACGTTAAATCCATGATGTCCAGCGTTAGGACAATATAACAATACAAAAGGTTATGCTTGAATCATCCCGGTCCGGGAAGAGTTTACTATCCAGATACATTGTCAAGCATGTGTTTAAAAGAAAACTTGTGAAAACGTCAAATGGGGGAAACGACGAGAACTCTCTGAAAATGAACGTCAAACAGTTATAGGGATGCCTACTGCTGGTTTCTCGCTAAAAGATGTTGCTCAGGAATATAATGTGCATCCGTCTTCCATACGCCAACTTATAAACCAAGTTCGGACAAATGGAAACGTCAATGATCGACAGCGTTCAGACCGTTCACGTAAAACAACTGTCAGACAAGATCGTTTCATTGTAAATTATGCAATGTAAAATTAGGTTATAGAATGCAATTAGAAAATTAAATTAATAAAAATAGAAATTTGTACAACACAAATGGAAAGAATCGAATATTGCAATTTTTGACATGCCATAGACAGAAATTATACCATTACAATGCGCAGCAGAAAGCTTATCGCCACGGTGTCTTCCAATTTTGTTTCCACTTCCGTTAACTCCTCCAGAGAATCTGTCCATGCATCATCATATAACTGACCGAATTTTTCCGCCAGTTTGGTCGGTCGGTTGTCGTCACTTAGGTCCGCTATATGAGGGTTGTTGTTCGTCAACTTAGCTCCAGCTATTCTGCTTAACCTTTGATATAAACTAGATATTTTAAGGAAACTCGAACGAAACGTTACTGTTTGTTGTTCAGATATTACTTTGGCACTGGTCATATTGATATACAATTCTTAGTTACTAGTACATGTATTTGTCATGTGGATCAAATTTCCAGTAAGGGTTTAGGATTATTTCATAACCCTAAAAAGGAGTGCATTTAAATGCCATTGCCCTACTTGCCTCTGAATATCTTTTAAACTCCCTCATCAATCCTGTAAAGTGATATATTGTGGTTTGTTTACATAACAATATGGTCATCCGGGGTGTTAATAAAAACAACGTTCGTGGAAAAACGTCTAAGTTAAATAAGTCTAAAACCGTACACAACTTCTTGTGCGCAATAAATATACAGTTTTTCGTCTGCCTAGAATTGAAGCTCAATGGGCAGTCAACACGAATTTTTGCGGAGCTACATTTCTGCAGCTACACCAGGCACTGGTAAATAATTTTTTGGCTGCTAAGATGCATTTAATATTTTGCTGAAAGGTAATTAGGCATTTTGCCCACCCCTTACATTATAATTAGTTAAATACTTGTCAACAGTTAAAAGTTTTTTCCTAAACAATACGTGATTTGTACACTGTAAATAGGCATAAAATATTTTGTTAAGTAACTCTTTTTGTTTTAATTGGTCAAAATATTGAATGTGATCAAGATGCATATCCCATAACTATAGATATTTTTGCTGCATGTCAAGATGAACTGATTATAACGCTCGAAAAGCGTTATCAATTAATAGTGGCCATTAGCGGGTCAAATATTTCATCTGAATTTACATTTGTAAGCGCGGATCCAAAGTAAAAGGCCGTCCCTTTAAAAAAAAAATCTCAAAATTAATCGTAGCTTTTTAAGAGGTTATATAAAAACATAGCTAACTTAACTTTTATGCATATATTTACTAACCGTCTAGGTCCATGCTTTCAAGGGGATCAGATAGATTTTTAACGTACCAATAAAAGTTAATTACTTACATCTTAGATCTGTGCATGGTATAAAATGACATCCTCATATCTCAATGGATAAAACTGAATTTGATATTATCAACAAAATGCCAGAAATCAAGCATTTGTGAACAATAAATGTGAATGTAGCTTGCAGTGTGTTTACATACCGAATAAGAAGATCTTCCTTTTCTTCAGCAATCTGTTTCAGTTGGCGTGACATTTTACTTTCACTTTGATGATGTGCTTTTTTAAGCTCCTCTTCACGTCTTTTTAATCGTGAAGATTCTTCTCGTTCGAGTTTCAGAGATCTTAAAAGCAATATCGATTGTGAATTCCTTGACATTTCTTACTTTTACAATTTTAATTAAGAAGAACAGCCCAGCTACTTCTTACTAGTGTACAAGGTCTATAATGATGAAATTAAATGCAAGGCAAAATATTAAATGATACTTACTTATTAACTTCAATATTTTTTTGACAAAGCTCTTCAAAGTAACTGTTCCCACTGAGAAGGAAACAGACTGTATAGACAATACGATTTATGACTATTCAATATATTTCTGCATACAGTCGTTAAACATTGTAAATAGATAAGACAATAAATACAAATTTTTTTTCATTCTGCAGTCTTTTTGTTCCTATTTGATATTAACTCCGATAAAAACAAACTGAAAATGCAATACAAGTAGCTCGATACAATCATAAACAACAAACGTACAAGGTCATTTAAAAGTACCTACGTTGAGCTTCGTTTACTATAAACCATATTTGATACTTTGCAATCAATATCCACAGGACGGGGAAGAATTGTAACTTTGTTTTTTGTCGTTTATATGAATTTGTAAAAGATTCCTTTTATATCCCGAATGTATCGCTCCCAATCTTATCAACACTTTTTTTAATCACTTGACAGTTCGATTTTACTGCATGTCAAGATAAATTGATTAATACGCTTGATAAGCGCTACCAGCTTATAGTGGCCAATAATGGTTCAGATATTTCATACAAAGAACTATATGTGATTTGAGTTAAATTTGGCCCCCCATAATTTTTAAAAGTGTTTCGGGTACAATAGTTGTTATGCATTTTTTTTTTTACAAGAGTTGATATAAAAATATTTAACCTATTTATATGGTTTTTTTCTTTTCACTGACAGTATATGACGTCCGAAGTGACGCTATTTCAAATCAGTCAAGAATTGACATTTTTCTTACCTTTTTACGAATGGGGAATATAAAGCGCATGCTTGAAAAAGGAAAAAAAACCTGTAACTGATTAGTCTTGGCTAGATATATCTCTGATTAAAATCGTTTGTTTGTTCAAGCATGTGCTTTTTGTTATCTGAACAAAATCTGCATAAAAACAAGCTTTTTTATGCTAAAAATGCAAAAATGGCGAAAAGAGGTTGTCTTTACGATGTCATATTTCTAAATTGTGAGCACTTAATTAAATCAAAATGAATATTATGTAGAAACATCACATATATATATATGTACAAAGAAAACACAGATTTACATTAAAATGATGATGTTTATTTAAGGGGGGCATTTTAGGCCCATATCATATATAGTCCTTTAAGAGGGGATCCACGATAATAGGCTTTCCATTGAAAATATTCTAGATCAATGCTATAAGCTAAAATCGTAGGCTTTGATGTAAAAGTTGACTTTTATACATATAATTACTAATTGTTTGGGTCATGTTTTCAAGAGGATCTGATAGATTTTTAACGTACCAATAAAAGTTAACTACTTACATCTTAGATCTGTGCATAACATTAAATGGAACCCTCATAATTCAATGGATAAAAATGAATTTGATATTATCAACAAGATGCCAAGAATCAAGCTTTTGTAAAAAACTTGCGTTGAATGTAGCTTGCGGTGTGTTTACATACCGAATTAGAAGATCTTCCTTTTCTTTAGCAATCTGTTTCAGTTGGCGTGACAATTTATTTTCACTTTCATAATGTGCTTTTTTAAGCTCCTCTACATGTCTTTTTAATCTTGAAGTTTCTTCTCGTTCGAGTTCCAGCAATCTTAAATTCGAAATATTATACCATACAAAAAATGAACAATGATAGTTAATTTCTAGATATATTTCAATTTATCTCTTGTAATTAAAAATAATAGTGAAAACTTACAATAACTCCAAAGCTAGTAGAAATATATATAAATACATATAATGCTACCTACTGTTGTGCTATGATATATTTGTGATTTAGTTCCTCTACGTCTTTTTTCCAGCTAAAAAGAAAAGATGTTTTATTAATATATAGGTTATTATTGCATTCATATGGAACATTTCAATGTAGTTGCTGTAGCTTGATTTGACACTCTTTACATTTGATAATATGCTACCAGAAAAAAGAAACTGTGCATTATAAAATTTAGCATAAATTTTCTATATCTATTGTTTGTATTTATAAAATTTAAACAATCAATAATGGTAATGTTTTTGACAATATCGGATGGTAACCGTCCGGGTGCACGGACTTTTTCATTGTTAGTGAGCACTTGTTGTTTATAGAAGAATTTGTATGCGCGAGTTTTACGGGCCAATACTGTTTGGAATAAGGACTGTAAAGGATTTGTTTAAACTTTTTTTGTTAAGGAAATCACTTTAGTTTCAACAACATTTACCCTTATGTCATGCCACGACTCAACAAAAACCAACGTTATCGTGCTGTTTGGATACTGCAAGCTGGAATGGCACAAAATACTGTAGCAAGACACTTTGGAGTTCATCGGAACACCATCCAGTCATTATGGAGACGTTTTCAACAACCTGGCAAAACTCAGGATCGACCGCGCTCTGGGCGACCTCGTGTGACGTCATGTCAACAGAACAACCACATTAGACTTGTGCATCTGAGAAATCGTTTCCAGACAGCAAGTTTGACTGCCCGTAGCATTCCAGGGCTTCTACCAATTAGTCCAAGAACTGTGCGTAATCGTCTGCGCGAGCAAAACATCAGACCAAGACATCCAGTAGTGCGCCCAGTACTGCTTCAACGTCATCGTATCGCCAGACTAGCGTGTGCACACGACATCTGCGATTCAGAATACAGGACTGGGCCAATATTCTATTCACTGATGAATCCAGATTTCATTTGGATAGCAGTGACAACCGTTGTAGGGTGTATCGTCGAGTTGGGGAGCGTTACCAGGACGCTTGTGTTGTGCAACGTCGACAATTTGGTGGAGGTAGCGTTATGGTGTGGGGTGGAATATCAGCACGTGGAAGGACACCTCTACAAGTTGTCAATGGAAATCTCACCGGCGTACGCTATCGAGATGAAATTATTCAGCGTCATGTGATCCCCTTCATACAGAGACATCAAAATCACATCACTCTGCAGCAAGACAACGCAAGGCCACACGTTGCACGTGTAGTCAGGGACTTGTTTGTTCAACAGAATGTCGATGTATTGCCTTGCCCAGCTGTTTCCCTCGATTTGTCGCCGATTGAGCACGTCTATGATGAAATGGAAAGACGTTTACGCCGTTTACCAAATCAGCCAGTGACATTGGCTGATTTAGGCCAGGCTTTAACCAACATCTAGAACAACATCCCTCAAGCATTTCTGAACACTGTAGTGACATCAATGATGCGTCGCTGTGAAGCATGCGTGAACGCAAATGGTGGTCACACGCGTTATTAATTTTGTTGATTCAATTTCAAATAACAGTGACTTTCGAATATGCTGAAATTGACGTTATTCGACGTTGACATTAATGTGTTATGAGATGTTGTTACGAATACATGTGTTAACAGTATTACAAAAAATAAAATTTGTTCATTGTAATTTTTAAATGTTTTTTTTATATATTAAATAATGCACAGTTTCTTTTTTCCGCTAGTATATTTTTATTTTGTAGTCAAATTTCAGTATGATGTAATAACTAGCTATTAAAAATAAAATGTAAAGACAAAACTAAGCGCCAAATACAAACTTCCCCAACTGGTATACAAACTCATTAACATAATTACGGTATTTTCCATTTACTATAAACAACATATGATATTTGACAAAATTTTCCACAGAAAGTTTAAGATTTTTTACGCTATTCTGGTTAGTTTATTAAATTTTACGTTACCTCTTATATCCTGAAAGTATATCGCCGAGTTTTTTCAAACTCCTTTTCTTTTCTATACATTTTCCAATGCTATCACTCCGCATGCTACAATATTCAATGTAAGAAACATTAGAAACATATAGCACAATTTGATATACAGTATATATATATATATATATATATATATATATAAAGCACAGAGAAATTCACTTTTGTTGGAGCTCCACCATCTGCCCCGACCGAGGCTTGAACTCACAACCTCTGGAACCCATTCTCCTAGCAGTGAGCGGCCACCGCGCTCCCCACTCGGCTATCTAGGCAAGACAAAAGTCTTGCTTTCGATAACGAACGGAACCTAGCGCGCTGGCCGCGCACTACACAGTCGCTTGAGATACAGGTGGAATACAGTTAAACGACAATCTGAGAGGATCGGAACGATACATATTGCATAGATACAAACATATATAACAAGCACAAACATTGCAATAACTCTCAAATTGACATATACCTGCCCATAGTGAATGATAAAGATATATATAAAGCACAGAGAAATTCACTTTTGTTGGAGCTCCACCATCTGCCCCGACCGAGGCTTGAACTCACGACCTCTGGAACCCATTCTCCTAGCAGTGAGCGGCCACCGCGCTCCCCACTCGGCTATCTAGGCAAGACAAAAGTCTTGCTTTCGATAACGAACGGAACCTAGCGCGCTGGCCGCGCACTACACAGTCGCTTGAGATACAGGTGGAATACAGTTAAACGACAATCTGAGAGGATCGGAACGATACATATTGCATAGATACAAACATATATAACAAGCACATATATATATATATATATATATATATATATATATATATATATATATATATATATATATATATATATATATATATATATAGACAGACAGAATAACCTATTTAAAAAACTTTCAATATTGAATACAGTTTGTAAAACTACTGTCTTAATCTCTCTCTAGTAGTGTTTGCTGGAATGGTTTGTAATTCTCCAGGAGAATACGATTTTAAAACGAAATTGTCAAAGACTTCATCCTCAATATTTCTTGGATAAGAAATGAGCTCTCCATTCCAGCTTGATCTACAAAAAGAGAATATAAATATGTGCAAATCCGGAGCAATCATTTAATCTACAAATTTTAAAATTTTTGGACTATTTTAATATAAACACAACCCTACTCTGAAATTGTCTTCAGAAATACTTGTGTATAAACATCATAAGCGTTGAGGAGAGAACAAAACCATTGCAAGTCGTTTCTGAAAAAATAAATAAAAACAAGAATTTAAGAAAATCAATACTGCATATAATACAGCTCCTTGTTACAGCGTTGCAAATTCACAAAACATTCACTTAGAAAATCGTTCACTTACCATATTATAGAAATAAAATTACCAAATATGTGGTGAAATGAATTTTGATAATTATTGAATGTTTATTCTTGAATAAACAATTGAATGATTAATTATTAATATTAAGGTATCTCACTTGACAAGTTTTTATTTCATTGCGCACATGATCAATATATTTAAAAAGAGTAGAATTTTCTGTCCAATCATCACAGAAAGATTTATTTTCATTACAACACAAGATGCATAAAAAAAACCCATTTGAATTCAATAAATAATCAGGTTTGATGGGGGAAATGTTTTTTTGCGGAGGTTTTTAAAAGACAAAATGGCAAAAACAAGCAATTTTATTATATTCAATGAACCTTTTTATAAGACACTTTATCATGACTTGCATTTTTAACATTTGTTAGGTTAAGATCACATTCTATACGTTTTTAGTGTACAGAAGTGTGGTAGACCTTTAGCACAGAACTCTTAATGCCAAAATTTGGAAGCTCTCTACCTTATATTTGACATTACTAATTCCCATATTTTATTATGCCACAATAATACTTAATACATATCTAGACAAACTTAATTAATTGTATAAAATTCTTGATACTCAAAAAGCTTTTATTTCAAATCAAATTGAAATATTAAAGACAATTGTCTAAATGCAAAAGGCTCACAAAAGAAGGATTGTACTGGACATTTAAAAATTGTGACAAAATAAATTTAAAAAATGGGGACATATTTTAATTAAAGGAATTACTAATGTCTAAACTGCAACTTTATTACATTAATTTTTCAAAGTCTTCAAATTTCTTGAAAGATTGCTTGATTGTTTTCATGTTGAGAGGAATGCAAACATTAATATTTTATTTTTGGGCACTATGGAGTTACAATACAAGTTTCACTATTAAAGTTTAAAACTTAAAATTTTGATCGTAAAGCTGTAGTTAACCTGGTAGGATGCATTTTGGCTTTCTATTGAAATGCTAGCAAACATTCTCGAACACACATGTATCTTGTATTTGAAAAAAATATGAAAAAAAATTGATTCATATTGTTAATTGTAATGTAAATATTCTTAAAAGAATTTGATGAATTTAGGGATAAGCCTTATTTGTTATCTTCGCTCAAGTAAATACTTCATAAAAACTAAAAAAAAACGAATGAAAAAAAATATTAAAAATTGTATTTTGAATACGGTACATGGTATTCCAATGTAAACCAAGCCTCGGGGTTCCGATATAACAACTTGATAACATGCAGAAGCTCAATCACGGACAGTCCGATGCAGTCTTGTTCAGATAATCGATACCAAAGTACAAAAACCCAACACAGATCGAAATCACACACATCAGTTTTTGGACAGCCATTGCTTTTTTTATACCAATAAGTTGACACGTAATAACATTGCTATTCACGTATACTGTATGCAATAATCGCCGCCTTTTTCTTTTCGCCCTCGTTGTCAGTGGGCGAATTTATGACTGCGCAAATTCCAATAATTCAAGTAAATCTGTATCTTGGCGAAATCAAAACTGGGCAAACCTGTTTGCAAGTGTAGAAGTGCGAAATTAACACGGGGCGAAAATAATCCATTTGCTGTTAAGATAAGGTCAAATATATGGTTAAGAAATTATATAATTTGCCGAAAGATTAAGGTAAGAAAATTTCTGATTTATAGACTAGGTTCGGTAGATTTTTTTCCCTTGAAATCGTTTTGATTTTTTTACACAAATCACTACGCACTTTTATCTTACTACTCATAGCTTGTGCATTCTAAATCAAAAATCTAGTTTGGAAATACTTAAAACGTAACACAAGCCATTGAAAAGAAATAAAATGTTTGTGTAAGACAAGTCAATAAACCCACATTCTCGGAATATTATTGCATTTCTTAAAACTTACTTGAAATTATAACAAATTAAAACATTAATTGTCTAATATTTATACTTTGTTACGATGTACATATATGACTTTTTTGTACAAGTCGAATAAAAGAATACATATGATATAAATCATATCAGATTTCACGTCAGTTTACAAGAAACCGATTGCAGGTCGGTTATCTAAAAGATAGATAGCGGGAATTCAATCATCTTGCAAGTAAACAAATATTGTAAAGCTTAACTAAGAAGGTCACGTGTTAATAAACACCATTAATCGCATTAATTTTCATAAAAATGTAGAAAGGTGACGGTACTGTCTACAACCTGCAACCTGCAATCACACGTTTGTTTATTTGATAATTTAAGAAGTTAGATATAGGATTTTTACTATACATCATATTTTCATCACAAAATCGCCGCGATACTTTCATAACGAACTTTATGTAAATCCATATAGAGAATCAGTAGACAATTTCATTTTAGTACATGATGTACAAAAAATCACCTTCGTCGATATGTTTTTTCTTTCAAAGTTATGATCCAGTACATGATTTATTTGTTGTCATTTAATGTGTCGTTTTATTACTCAACTAAAAAATCAGTAAAACGCTTGCTGCATCAAACAATACAGCCGCTGAATTAGTTAAAATAGAGATAAGCTGTTATTTTTGTTCAAAAGGATGCACTTTACAAACTAGTCCAGCATTTAGTTTGGTGTATAGATACATTTAACCGCTTAAATATTAGCAATTTTCTTATTCTTGCTGTTTCTGTTGATGACTTAGTGATTCTATTGGTGCACATATGTGGTCCAAATTAATACACGTTAGTTCTATTAAAAATTATTTCAGCATCTTGAGATTCTGTTTAATATCATTATACTGTTTTCGGGGATGACTTTAATTTATTTGTTAATAAAAAGTAAAAATACAAAAGCCTGAATAACCCCAAATAGAGACAAGAAGTATTAAGAAAAATTGAAATTTTTAACCTGAAAGTCATTTTTTTGTGAAAACAATCCAAATTTGAAAAAGTTCACATGAAGAAGACAAAACCAGTAAAACAAGCCAGGCTTGATTTTTTCCAAAGTAATAATCAATATTATTTTTTATCTTGATATCTTGCTATAACAACATTACATTTATTAATCTAATCAAGAAAGTTTGTTTAAAAGAAGATTTGAGAATTTACAAAGTATAAAACAGAATGGTGTTATATTTGGAAGGGATATTCATTCACCAATGCCTTAAATGCTTCCAGCACTACAATACCTGGAAATTGGTGATGATGTGTGTTGTTTCCAGTGTTTTGGCAGCCAACATTGATAACTCTGTTCATCAGCGCTAAAAGAAACCTTCATTACTTGAATTATTGAACAGCCACATTGTTCATATGATTATCACTTCATGTGTCTCTTTCAAGTTTTTTTAAATATGAATATCTTGTTATAAAACTCGAAAAAATTCTCAAATCATCAATTGAAACCTGCTTATGAATATATCCTACATCAACGGACCAATCTTATTCTACGCTACAACGTATCAGAGATCACAACAAAATTGAAAACAAACAATGATAAAATGTGAAAAATATGTTACTGTGCGGTACTTTTGAATGAAGATATAATAAAGTTGTAAAATATTTTTATATTAAAATTTGAACCAATGCTCCTGGAAACCCAATTTTTGCCTAAGGGTCATGGTTAAAACATATTATAATCTACAATATCTAAAATACATAGTATAGTATTATAATTGCATAGTAATATAAAAAATGTAAGCATTGAAATTCTTAATAAGATTATTGAACGATGCCCCCTTTATATTTCTTGAAACCCTCCAAGCAGCGTAGTAGAAGTCGGGAGGCACGGTGTGAACAATTTAGAATCTACACAAAATATAGAAGCGTTGAAGTAAGTATTGGCAATTCTGGTGCAGTGATATTTGAGAGGATACATGAATAAATTGTTAAGACACGCATCCTATTTTCATTGTTTCATGGTTATTTTTTGAAAAGGGTTTCGCCTTTTATTTTAACAATTTTGAATCCCCTTCCCACAAAGATGTTTAAATTCGGTGGTTCTAGAAAAGAGATGAAACTTATGAAAAGTTACCGACAGACGAACGAACGATGGACAACAGGTGATCAAAAAAGCTTATTCATTGGTACATTAAAGGGGCATGGTCAGATTTTTGGTCAAATTTTATTTTTCTTATTTTATTATTTACAAAACTTTAGGAATGCATTTCTAATAATCAAATAAAATTGAGAGTTATCAGCAAGATACACGGCTCACAAGTCTTTATTATGTAAATAAGGCATGTGCCCTGTTTTTGTTTACATATGTTCAACATACCTGTAAAAAAATCTTTTTCAAGCTGATTTGTCTATGTTCTTATTCATTTTAAGCATGACAAGACAGTTTTAAACGTTTTACACATACATTTTAGATCTAAAACTGGAATTATCACCTCAACATTCAAAATGTAAACAAAAGCTTTGTTTTCATAGCAAAGAATAGTAACCTTTGTAACTCCCTTACAACTCATCGAATGACACTCAAATTTTGATTGTTTATTAACAATGCATTACTGAAGCATCGTAAACATTAAAATTGGAAAAATCATTTTTGACCAAAATCGTTACCATACCCCTTTAAGTTAAAAGTAGTTTAAGTTATCAACTGAAGTACAATTATTTACCAAGACTTCACAGCAGCGGCTTTGTCCCCCATTTTTTAAACTTTGACCTCTACAATAAAAATAGGTTCATGTGCAAAATCATCGATGCTTATAGTTAAGTTGAATTTATACTGTGTACATGTTAAAATGATTTTAATACTAGCGAAAAACGTTTACCATTATGTTTATAGTTTTTTTTCCATAGTGAGTCATCAAAGATTATTTACAAAATCAGATTTAGATTGAAATTTATGTAAATTTTCAATGAATAATCAAATCATGTACCATATTATAATATGTTTTGTAACTTCGAAATGTTCAATGATTTTTATACTTAATTAAAGAATGGCACGATCGCATTTGTACTTTTGCTATTATTGTAAAAATCTCTTAAAAAGTTTTTTTCAGTATTTTTATAAATCATTAATCTCAGGCAGGTACTTTTAAATTGTTATAAATATACAAAGGAACATAAAGCTTAGATAAATGAAGACATCTGGAAGTCTGAAGATGCACAACAATTGTTTTCAATTCAGTTTGTCAGTTTGATCATCTAATATTTATGGTATCTTTAAAAGATATTGTTCATACTTTTAAAAGAACATCGTTTTAACCATGAAGCATTTACAAATATCGAGTAATCAATCAAAATGTGAATCAATGATATCTTGAGACAGAGTATAGCTGTGAGAGTAAATTTGCTTGCATCTTGCTTACTTTAAGTACTTTGTAAAAGGGGGTATGTATTAGGTTTGAATTCAACTGTCTTGGTAAAGAGAACGATCATTCATAAAAAATTACTACCGCCAACAGGCATCTGCCGTTATATATTTTTCTCATATAAAAAATTTATACTTTTTACTAGATACCGTATATCAGGTTTTTTCCGCGTGTATGCAAGTTCTGCTTTGTTCGCGACGATTGCTGAATCGCGGAAAAAATGAGCGTAAAATTTGATACAAAGTTTTGTTCTTGTAATAGAGTTTTTTCTTTCCTTATAAAGTAAACAGGTAATTTACAGTACGGTGAACTGTGTTTAGTTAGTTTAGTTAGAGGTAAATATTGCGGGATCAGATGGCATAACAGGCATGTGAGCATCATTGTTGATTTAATAATCCATTGACAAGCTAATTAAAACGGTCACTTTCCGTGCGTTAACCAATGTCTAATTATATCTGAGCAACTGGTATATGTAACGGTACATGATCTATTGATCTATGACTGTTTGCGTCTCTGAACATAATTATCGGTAATTATTTTACATTAAGAAAACCGTGTCATGGTTTTATTGGTGTAATGGTTTTATTGTCCGAATTTTTCATAAATTAAGAGTGACAATTTAGATACCTTTTTTCCTCTTACTTCTCAGGGTTAAACTTGAATTATATTTTCACTATGACTCTAAAAAAGTGAAAATTTGCTTCGCGAAAATATTATATACCGTTCTAGGTTCTGATTCGCGGAAAAAACATGACGCAGAAAAAAACCTGATATACGGTAATACACAAGATACACATCGCTGCATTTTTTGTTTTTATTTAGAACTGTCACATCAGCTGGAAGTTTCACTTGGAACATATATTGGTAAAATTAGTTTGTGATCCTCGCAGTCTCCCTATTCCTGTATGCCGTTCAACATGTAAGCTCACAACCAATTATAACAAAACGGTTTATTACGTTTGTCATTAATAAAAGTCATCCCTCAATTTGCATCTTTTGTCTTATACATGCATTAGATGGTTAAGGGAGCACGGACCTTTGCATCTTACATTGGGCAATTCTTCCTAATTATTCACTGGTGTGCGTATAAAGGCGTTGATGTTAACTTCGATCCACATGCAAGTTAAGGTGGCTCTATACACCAGTTTTTGATGACGGAGTACGCAAAAAAATAAATCTGGAAGCATGCAATTCCGGTACTGGCTGATTTAATCTTAGGCGAATTGTATGGGGATCGCTCTTAAATCTAAAAAATGTTAAATAAATAGATTTAATTTGATAATTGGAAAATTCATTATTTACATGTAAGGTGGTATTATTTATCGAAATAATCAATAAAATCAAGTATAATTTTATAAATACTTTCTTTCCCATCATTTTCATCTAACATGGTAGTGCAGTGGGTAAAATTCTAAACTGGTGAAAGTATTTCAATTCTAATTTACTTTAATTCACACTAACTTCGACAGATGTTCCGTATCACCTTAAGGGGATGGGAGGGTGGCTTTGAATTTCTCTCAGGTTGGGATACATAAATCGTATAAGTTAATTTTCCCCTTTATAAATTTGACTTCGTTTTGCATTAACGAGAATATATTCAGTTATATATGCCTAAAATGAAATATGTATGTATTTATCATTTCAACACAATATTAAGGTAGCTCCATACTCGTAAAATTCTCTGAGGAAAGTTGAAAAACCGAACTGATTTCGACTTAATAGACTTAAATGTCATCAATTGTTAGAAAAAATATACATGTCATCACACTTTTTGAGATGCCAGATAAACATAAACTAAAGCATATTTTAGCATTAGAAAATGTATTTTTTTTCTGTTAAAAGTAAAATCTTGTAGGCAGAAATTTGTTTTTCTTGTTTAATTTTAAAGTCAACTTTATCAGAAAACTAAAATTACAAAAATATTTTAAAATTAATCGTTGGAATAAGAAAAACTATGGCATTTAGACATACAACTGAGAGAAAAGTCAGAAAAAGAGTTATTTCCCCTTTGCATAGATAAAATATATAAAAATTTGGAAATTTCGTATAAAATTAAGTGCGAAAATATCTTTAACCTACCAATAATTCTAATTACATCCATGTGATTATATTCACATAAAATAAATAAAACTATCTTGCACAATTTTTAAAGAATTCAAAGTTTTTCAAAAAAGTGTGACGTCACAGAACACTGGATCTACTTTAAGGAAAAAAAAATCAACTCAGAAATTGAAAAGTCCCCAAGGTGTTTGGGCCCTGGGTCTTAAGAACGACAACTTCTACCTGAGGAACTTTCATACCAAATAAAAAAAAAAAAATTGATGTTAATTTGCAATGATTTTCATTCAATTTTTTATGTCACATTTATTTAAATACATTTTCTTATAACATCAGATAGATTTTTTAGATTATTTGTCAACAGAGTCAGAATATATGAAAAATTATGTTTGGGGGAAATACTAAAAAAAACTGCAATAAAAAAAAGTTTTGAATGATATGAAGTGTTATATTTTTTTATGTGTCTAAAGGAAATATCCTTCAAATGACAAAATGATTTCTCTCTATTTGTTAATAGTTAACTACAAAAAAATTCTTTAACAGAAACACAAAAAATCATTAAAAAATTCTTTTAAAATACCTATGGTATCACTGTCATCTTTTTTGTATTGGATTAGTATATGTTTTGTTGTCTTCTATTGAAAATTGTAATAAAATGTGGATGTATAGAGGCACCTTAAAATGATGGAAGTGGATAAAATTTGCTGTCAAGTATTATACCTTTTATTGCACAAAGTTTACATAAACATGTTCATCAATGCATATATTTAAATTTTCAACAGTCTTTGTCTGTGATAACATTTCGAATCAATTTTGAGCCATAAAACCCAACAACTTCATAAAACATGAGTGACAAAAAATGGGCGTGTCTTATAGCATAACCGAAACACGGTATTGGCTGCGCCGCGTAGTAATACATAGCACGTGATACTTAAAAAATAGTGGTTTTAAAAAAATGTTGTTTAAAAGAGAACAAATTGAAAATTATATAAATATAAGTAATAAGGAGTCAATCTTTAAATTATAAGGTTATAACTTCGGTTGAAGCGTGGTCAAATCTATCATAGAGTCCATCGGGCTTTTTTAGATTTGACCACGCCCCGACCGAAATTATCAATTTATAATACTCAAAGAATGATTCCTTACTCCTTAAATATCTTAAGGTGGATCTCTACACCAAATAAGTGTAGGAGATTTTTGTTGCATGCATTTGTTACCAATACTAGGCACAGTATTCAACAATAATAGACCTCAAAATACAATACACTATGTTCTAGAGAATTTTTAAAATATCAGTCTGGTTCCAGATAACCCTTTATTTATCAAATTTTTAAACATTTCTGTTTTAAAATTCTTATGAAAGTGAAATGTTATTAAGTTTAGAAATGAAAAACAAAAAAATCATGAATGAAGTTTGTATGATTTTTATTGGAATCCACATAAATCTGAAACTAAAATATAAAAAAATTCTTTTAAGGCAAACTGCTGGACAAAATCCCACAAAAACCTGAAAATATAAACAATATTCGTTGGTGAATGGGATGAAGAAAAGAAATTGAATGAAATTGAAAAAGTAAAGGAAATACTTAATTATTGCAAAAATCTTGGTATAAAAGATCCTGTTTAAGAGTTGTCTTTCTTTATTTTACATGGTCTCAAATATCTTGGGATCAATTTTTTAATCAATAAAAATCTCGAAGAAAAATTAAAAAAGGAACAAGTATATGCTAAATAGGTTAATATAAGATAAGTAGTGCTTATGATAATGTTTGAAGCTGAAAAATTATATTATTGATGAATGCATTATATATATTTAACTCTTCAGAACAAAATATTAGTAGTTTAAAATTATATTATAAATTGCCTTTTACTTTTTTATATACAATAGCAATTATAAACAACAACCATATGCATATTAATACATACATTAGATGTCCATAGTGATACACATGCATGTGTGGAAATGAAAAACATGCTCCTTTTCAGAATTCTGTCTTTCCCTCATTTGGCTTGCAAATCCGGGCTTCCACTGCTATTGCTACCTAGCTGTATCTATTTTAATCGAAATACATTAGTTTAATGTCAAAGTTTCAGTGAAAGTCTTTTACTGCAAATGTTTTTTTTAATTTGGGAAGTTAATTAGGATCAATTCAAGAGATCGTACTACGGTACTTCCGTTTTATATTCATCATACATATAAAGTTTAAATGAAAATTTGACATCTGCTTACCTATATCGATAATCCGCCACATATGTATGATCGTCTGTTGCAGATGACATGACAAAAATGTATTGCCAATAGCAGCAGAGCAGGGAAACGGTATATTATTTAGATTCCACGTTTTCCGTACAAAACAGCTGATAATCAATGTTAGTTAAAAGCTTTAAACAGAAAGAAAATTGACATATTTTCTAAGCGTTTTGGTGATTCATTCCTATCTCATCTCCTTAGTTAGAAGAGTTCAATTAATCGGTGTATAGCTATTTTGTACCACGACATAATGTTATCAATCCGGAACACAATGGCGTTTCGAACGGAAGTCAGACATGTTGTGACGATGTAGCCTTCCACCTTAAACGATTTACACAAACACACGTAGAAGGAAATATCATTTACACTTAGCTGTAAACTTACGTCCTTCCTTGAGACATTTATTGCATATCTAAGGCAATAGATAAAGATTGTAGGTGATTTTCATACATAACAGGTGCAATGCACCGTTTTGCTTTAATCGATTGTAAGATTAATCGTTAAAGGACCAATTGGATGATGGTAAGGATCGCAAAAAGTAACAAAGTGTTTTTGACAAAAATCGCAGCTGAAGTAACGGTTTAAAGCTGCTTGGTCCGATTTTTTTGTAATTACAGTATCAACATTTTTTCCATACAAATCATTTATCTTAGAAAGTTATGGACTTTCTCCTATTTACACCAGCAGAATCAGTCTCCTTTCAAAGTAAGAAATATTCAAAGTAAATAAAAATAATTTCTCTTTGGGCAAACGAAAAAACAAACCAAAATGCATCACGGGAATGTTTAGAAAAGGAAACCGCTTGGTTTCGTCCCCCGAATGATTGGGGTTATTCAACCCGCATGCTATGCATCGATTGTAAAGAAAGCAGACTTTGGAAATAGCGAACAAAACGTACACATGTTTATTTGTAATTTGTCTGATCTGTTCGACCTTTATTTAAAGCGATGTCAAAGTCGTAATACAACCATACCCGTCTCGTCATCAGGGGTGAAATTTAACATGAGGCGATATAACGCGATACCTTTCAATGTCGTTTGTTTTGTTAGCAAATTTTGTACGTATTTTTCTTCATTAAAATTTGGCATAATTGACGGGTAAAACTACTGCAATGTCTATTATTATACATATACTAAGCATAGCCATCGTTTAAAAGCGTGCATAAAATTTGATATAAAATCGGACCAAGCAGCTTTAAATAAATCCAAGATGGCGACGATGTGTACTTTGTATATTAATAAGTAGAGACTATACAGTTTGTATTGTGATAGAAATATATACTGTAAGATGCCTGTGTTTCTGGCAACTTTAAGATAACAATATAATGGTTTACATAAATTGTGTGAATTCCAGCTGAGGCTGGTTTGAAGTTCATTTACATGGCTGTTAAACCGAATTTTTATCAACTTTTCATCTTTCATTGTATCTTCTTTAACAGTAAGAGACACCCATGTTTAATTTATCCGTCTTTATTCATATCATTTTAACTAACACCAGCCAGAAAATCATACAAAAATCAACTTTTTTTCATTTTGTACACAGCTCATAAAATTTTTTATCATATTTAATTTTCAATATTTAGTATTTTATGAATCCCGTCCACGGAATATTATTGATCGGAATCGGTTATATATTATATTCTATACCTACCTTTTGTAATTAATCCAAATTTGAGCTATTTCTTTTTAGTTTCTCTTCGTGGTCAGCTTTCGTTTTAAAATTCCCAGGTATTTTACTTCCCTTTTCAAATGTTATCAGTGTGTTGAGCGGCGGCTACGGTATTTAGTTTCCTTTGTAATGTAAGGAGCACAATATAAAAGGTGTTACTCAATCATTATTACAATTAAGTCTATGTTGGCCGACACAGGTAAAACATTGATAAAAGTTACAAAACAAGAGGCCCACGGGCATCTCAAGACAATTGTTTAGTTTTGCGACTTTAAACAAAGACAATGCAAATTGTTATTCGTCCAAACAAATAATATTTGTCCGAACAAATAGCTAATTTGTCCGAACAAATCCTAATTCGTTCGAACAAATCTTAATTTGTCCGAAGAACTAACTAATTCGTACAAACAAATGAGGTGGCACGGGACAGTTTTTTTTATACAATTCATTATAGCCAGGGAATGCGTGTCATCGGAACTCTGTAACTAGAATTTCCTAAGTTCCCATTCAGCACAAATACCTTTAATTTACTCTTATAATGCCAATCACTAATTTCTTAAGAAAATTACTAGTCAAAACCTGTTAAATTCTGTACATACTGGATTTTACGAGATTTTGACCTTTTTATATTTTCCTAATTTTTCATGATTTGTTTTAGCTTTTTAGACCTCCCCCAGCTAATTCCCTGCAAAGGGTTGACCTTCCGTACCCTGTGTATATTGCACCGTCACATTTCAGAAACTTACCGATGTTTAGTTTACAATGTCCTATCCACCTACTTTTGGTGTTATTTTACCTCCCGTCTTTAACTTGCAATTTCACTTTGTAAAGTCAACACAACAGTCATAGCCGCAGGTTTTGCATTTTACTTCTGATTCTCATGTACATAACATATGGGGCCTACATATTGCATATCAATTTCAACAAGAGACACCCCTCTAACTAATGATATTCATTAAAAATGATTTCATGAATTTTAGCGACACTCATAAGCCTTCAAGTACAGCAACTCTCAATTTTACAAAAATATTGACGGGTACTTTATCCGAAACTGTCCTTTGCTACCTTTAACTTACACTAACATTCTCTGAAAAGTCATCTTGTCTTAAAATTAAAAGTTTATGCTATTCTGAGAAAAAGTACACCACATTTTGCCAAGTCCATTGAGGTTTAAGAAAAATATGGCCATTTAAGTGAACCCACCATTTACACTTACCTCTATTTAACACAGATCCATAGGGCTCTCCATAAATAAAGCATCTTTACCCAATCTTTTAGAGGTCAATTGCTGTTCAACCTCCTTGAATAAGAAACCTTATTCAATACTACATACATCTTCTTGATATTATCATGATAAAAGCATATCCTTCCCCCTATCTTTTGATTTTCACAAGAAACATTAGTTTGAACACTTTAACCCAATATTATGACAATTTCCTTGAGTCATTTCTCACACATATTTGAAAACAACCAACACTGATATTTAAAATTGATCTTTTCTGGTAAATGGAAGATTTGTAGCATTTTTATTCACAAAAAGACATGCCGTCCTACACGTGATTTCTTGTTTTCATGAAAAAGTAAGCCTATAATCATATTTAGTGGATATCTTATATACTCTGGCTTCTAGTCTCCTCTTAACTTTCCTAAAATAGTAAGACCTACAAGTGTGATGTCTGCCTTTAATTAAAATAAAATTCAAACACACCCGGGTACCTGGGAACGGATGAGAATATCATGAAAAATGTTCATATCTTACATGTTTTATTACATTTTTGATGCATATATACAAAAAAACGGTAAAAAAAATTTTTTTTGTTCATTTCAAAAGTATTATCATAGCAGATGTTATTTCAAGGTCAAATGTACATTTACATATCCTACATGTAATGGTAATGGAGTCAATTGGAAAGAGGGGGTGGCTTTTTCAATTCTGTAAATACATCTAAAATATCATTTTTGGATAGGAAGGAGCAAAAACTTGAGTTTTTTGACATATTGTATACTTTGATAACTGCATTTGTCTACAAGTAAAGTTCATTTGAAATGAAAATATGCTGTTTTAAAAAAAATTGGATCATATAAGTCAGGTGGCTTAATGCTATTTCATAAAATCAGACAGCAAAATGGCTGCAAATTCATAAATTTAATGATTAAATTGATCAAAACTGTTTTAAAGTATTTATTCTTATCTCAGTTATTAACTTAAACCTATTAATTGTTATCAGGATAGGAAATACCTACTCTCTAAGCCAATTTACTCTAGTGGTGGTCATTCTACACATTTAAGATGGAGTTACTCCCCTTGAATATTTTTTTCTAATAAATCATGACTGTAATGACATCTATAGCAAAAAAAATCACCCATTTTCACAAAATATATTACTTATGGTACAAAATCCACTCAAAATTACACTTACATGAGAAATCTGAAAATACCATGTAGTCTTGAAGGTGGCACGCGACAGTTTTTATTTATATAATTCATTGTAGCCAGGGAACTCTGTAACTAGAATTTCCTCAGTTCCCATTCAGCAGAAATACCTTTAATTCTATCTTTATAATGCCAATCACCAATTTCTTAAGAAAATTACCAGTCAAAACCTGTAAAATTCTGTACGTACTGGTTTTTATGTGAGATTTTGACCATTTCATATTTTCCTAATTTTTCAGCTTTTTAGACCCCCCCCCCCCCTAGCTAATTCCCTGCAAAGGGTTGACCTTCCGTACCCTGTGTATATTGCACCGTCACATTTCAGAAACTTACCGATGTATAGTTTATAATGTCCTATCCACCTACTTTTGGTGTTATTTTACCTCCCGTCTTTAACTTGCAATTTCACTGTGTAAAGTCAACACAACAGTCATAGCCGCAGGTTTTGTAATTTACTTCTGATTCTCATGTACATAACATATGGGGCCTACATATTGCATATCAATTTCAACAAGAGACACCCCTCTAACTAATGATATTCATTAAAAATCATTTCATGAATTTAAGCAACACTCATAAGTCTTCAAGTACAGCAACTCTCAAGTGAGCTATTCTGATCACAATTTAGAACATCTTAAAACTTTTCACATTTTTAATTTTCTTTTCTAAAACAACTGAACTAATTTTAACCAAGTTTAGCACAAAACATCCCTATGGTCAGGTGAATATAAATTGCAGAAATGAAAAGCCAGATAGTCATTTTAATGATTTACCGATATGGTATGATCTTTGCGTAATGGTCTATTAATGCAATGTGTTTTTGTTAGATGATCAGTATTTGCTCAAGTCTAATTAGTCTAAACAGAGATTAATTTCGCTGATGGAAATATCATATATGTACATGTAGCAGAGACATAAATAATTGTTATTTATGTCTTTGTATGTAGGAACATAAAGATGTGCTCTTTGTTTTAGTGCATTTTTATTCTGTTTTAATGGTTTACAATGTTCTATTTACTAACCATATTTGAGTCTCAAGCTTTGAGTTATAAGCAAGATACAGAGCTTTGCAAACAATTCTACATGTATGTTTGCACACAGCTGAGGCCTTGCTTTTTAACTGCTTTGTTCGTTTACACTTTAAATGCTGAAAAAGAAAGTCCAAGTTTAAAAATCTTTATTTGAATGTAAAACTCATGTGTACAAAACATGACTCAAACTTAGCAGAATTGTGAGCTCTGTATCTTGCCTATAATTATATGATTGAGGCTGAAATTAATATCAAATCCTTGTACAGAAAAATTGATAGGATGATATGCTGTGACTACATTTTGCATCCCTTTCTTATTATAAATTGTATGCTTTCTACACCAATTTTGATAGTTTTTCAGACATAATGTGAATAAAAACGATGTCTTTTAATCATAAATCATTTAATATTTATTCGTTTGATGAGATATCGGCGCTTCTGATTGGTCGAAAAATTTCTTTGATACCTGCATCAATAAAATTTTTGCCGGATCCACTTTTCTCAACTGTTCTGATTTAACACTATTTATAGAACAGAAATTCCCAAAATAAACACTGTCAACGAAATGTAAAATTGTGTCTGTTTAATTGTCAGCAAACAAAATACAACTTCATAAACATAAAAAATTGAAAGTTTAACCTTCAAAAATAAACAATACACATTATTTAGTTCACGAAATAGGAAATTAAGCGTCTTTTTACGATTTCGTCTGCTTATCAATATTTACGGCGAGGCTTGCTATTCCAATACCAGGAATAATTATAACGAACATATAGGCCTCTACACTTTCACGGTAACACTGCTGTTCAAATTTGGTAACGATGAGTTTTAAATTAACACACATGAACAGATATCAGAATAAGTATCGTAAAGCAAAGCTAAGAGAAGTGCATCAACTCCTTCGGCATATTCCAAGCGGTATATCATTTAGTACCTCACTAACTATCTTGTGCTTTGTGTCATTATTTTTTTGTGCTTAACAATACAAACAAATGTATACGATAAAAATACAGTTTATATTATTTTTTTCTTGGTTTTCTCTAATTTGTTTGAGTTGTTGATAATATATTAAAACAAACATTAAAACGTATTTCAATATCAAACCGCATGAAACAATCCATCCAATCCATCCAATTCATGGTAACAAAATAAAACTGGTAGCGATTCATTAATATTACAAAATATAACAAAATGATTTTGTTTGTGTAATTATCAAATATTATAAGTTCAAATTCAAATTCTGTTGACAACATTTAATAATCAAAGTACTGAAGTACTGACAGGAGTAAATTTTTTGGAATTAGTATTTATTTTAAAATCAACGATACCTAATTTCGCATAGCAAGTACATGTAGTTTCTTAACTGTATTTGAATAAATACGCACATTTTTTCTAATATGGATTATTAGGCTTTTCCCGACAAGAATTTTTTCGAACTATAAACGAAAAAAAAAAATGTTGTGTAGTATTTAAAGAGAAAATGGTTTTTTTTTTATTATTTAGAGAGAGAAATTAATCAAACTCTACGATGAATTATATGTGTTAGTAATCGAAATATTTTTAAATAATTGTATGCAAATAATACTGAACTCTGGCGTAGGAATACACAAGACTACAAAGTATATCTAAATTGTTCGTACCATTTAAAATCGGACTCATTTCAACGTAACTATAGATAAGATAGATCTATAGATGGATTATAGATAAGTTTCCTTTGAAAACAATGCCTCTGAATATATAACATCGATTTTATCGATTATTTTCAAGTACTATGTCTTGTCAGAGATGACAGTTTGTGCTTAGCTCCGAACACTGTTTCACTTCCGGTTCGCCAAAGTAACTGCTTAGAAGAGTTGATTAAAATCAATCCCCACAAATGGTTTGTTCTTAGTGTTTTAACTAAGGTTTGCACTATCGGGTTTACTTCAATATTCTGTATTATCACAACAACCACGTGATACATGTATATTATTTTTAAAATGCAGGATAAGTTTTGATAAATTCGTTTTCTTAAATGCTCTTATTATTTATGAGTAACTGGTAATCAGACGAGAGTCAATATCAACCTTATTTTAATGTGACTACTTAAATAAGTGACTTGCAGATATGATTTTGAATGAATATATTATTGAATAGGTTTTTGAAGAAGTGCAGTTGGAATGGGAATTTCGAAATAATATATTTATCTTAAATGATTTGACAAGTTGTGACTTTGTATCATAAGAACAACATTAAGTTAAATTTACTTTTATAAATATGCTTATGAGAAGAGTTATATCAAATCGGTTAATTTACAGAAGTTGGTGTATAGATTTACAGTGCGGTAGTTTAGCAAATTGGCATTGCGTACACCTAACGGCTTATGAATTCAAATACATAAAACAAATCAGATATTAATAACAATTTCATAACAAAACATTTCAATTTTTAAAGATTAACAAAGTTTAAGCTTTGAAATTAACAAGATAATCACAGATATTTTAAAGTTACAGATAACCAAACATATCTCCTGTGAAACGCATCAATTCATTTTGGCTGAGCGATACCTTTGGACAACAGAGGTCCATTTTCATGCAAATACATGGCAGGCCATACAATGTAATCTACTTCCGTTCCCGATTTCATGTACGCTCTAAATATATCATTGTTCATCCTCCCATCGTTCGGAATACGAGCACTGAGATGTATCGGTGGCTGAGTTGTCTGCATAAACCAACATAACTCCACACAGCGCTCGGCAAAGTGAGTCGTTTTTGGAAATCTGGTTTTAGGACCTGCCGACTCTGCTTTACTTTTAAAAGGAAATGTAAGCATTGTCTGCATTTCTTCTTTCTTCAGTGCAAATCCGTCTTGGGGGTTAGTTTTGCATCGTGGTTGCAAAAAGTCACCTTTTGCGGAGTTTGATAACTTTTTACATATACTAAATTCTGTGTGTCTTAACATATTAGCTGGTTCTTCTTTAGAACGCTGCAATACATTGATAACGTCCTTTTTATACACGTTTGTTGTAAAATGATTGTCCAAAGGATTGGTTTCTTTAACCTCGTCCACTTCCCATGAATTTGTGTTTAATTCGTCAGATACGGACGGACGAAATTTGTTCGTCCTTTTTATATCATTGAAAATACCTTTGAGGATACCAAAAAAATTCTGGAAAAAAATAATGCTGAAGTTGCATCAGTTCTTTAAAAGCTTAAAAATACATTGTTATATAATTTTAAAAAAAACTCAATCATTTTTAGACCTTTTGCATCTCAGAAACAGTTTCCTTAGCGTGTAGACTCATTTTCATCCTCGGTTGTATGTCCACTTTTGACGATTCTGTGATTTTAATGAGGACCTTAAAAAAGAAATAAAATATTTAGCCTTCGTTCATGTGCAGTAAGATGTATCTAAAGAATAAAAACTTACTTTCATGTCTTTCAAGTTTGCACATGTCATAATTGTTTGACAGTCCGTGAGGTCAAGAAACATGGAGCGGGGACTACGACAGAACTGGTACGCTGCCTGCAATGTTTTCCACTATCACTTTTATGTAACAAATTAATTATACATTTCACGCCTTTTTTCATAAACAGAAGTTTAGGCTGTTTTCTTTTACAAATCTAAACGCCATTAAAAGCGATGTGAAAATATGAAAAAATGAATAAACACAAATATTTTCAATCTCAATTACGAAGACATTAGAACAATTGCCAGAAGACACGAACTTCAAATTGAACTTTAGATAAGTATTACCTAACGAATGAATTATAACATTTACACATATTATGTACGTACCAGGATGATTTGGAGCAGGAAGCCTATCGCCACTCCTTCATCCAGCTTCGTTTCCACATCCGTTAACTCCTCCAAAGAATCTGTCCACGCGTCATCATATAACTGACCAAATTTTTCCGCAAGTTTGGTCGGTCGGTTGTCGTCACTCAGGTCCGCTATATCAGGGTTGTTCGACGTCAATTTAGATCCAGCTATCTTGCTTAACCTAAAAACAGGGGTTTTAACTTTTATTTTTGAGAGCACCTGCTAAAAAGTAACATTACTTTTTTAGATGTATTTTTACATGTTTCTTAAGTGTATCATGTGATAAAGTTTTGATATTACGCACCATATGACGTCATAATTAAACATTACATAGGTTCAGGCGTTTCATAAAGGAAGATTGAAAAGTAGAGAAAAAATATCCGTTTAAAATTTTGCATTTAATGCTGTTTATTTTCTTTCCATAAATTAATAGAAATAATTTTGAAAATGTAATGTTGATCTTGATCTTCTTTTATCTACAACTCTATCTATATAAATAACTTCATGAAGTATGTTATAAACACTTTTTTAAATAAAGTTCCTATTATGTCCACAAAATTTTTCTTTTCTATCAAATACTATGCGAAACATAGAAATACGTTAAATCTCATTGAAGGAAGGAGTCTTCTCGATATTAGATATGCTTCTTATATTAAGAAATTTATGAAAAGTTAACACGGTCAAAAAGACCATATAACCAAATGATTGTAACACTTTAATCAAATTTGACCTTTCCTCGTCAAGGTCACGCCAAGGTCACTACCTTTTTCAACTTAAAGAATTATATAAATAAACGTAGTTATCTGCAGTTATATAGACAGCTTTTCAAGACATGAAGTTTCTATTCTTCAATGAAATGATATAATATCAGAATGTCTATCGGCTTAACTACTAAATCAAAATAAATATTGAAACTAACATTTATATTGCTAAGCCCGCATTTCCTCTAATTTTCTTAAATTTTGAAGATATTTTAATTAATATATTATACTCCCAATACTTAAATAGTATATTGATCATTTCACAAGAGAGAAAATCCAATTTAGGTGATTTTTTACACAAATCTTTTTATAGAATGAGTGCTTCAAATAGCTTGATAAAATGTAATTTGATAAGCAAATCATGTTTTGAAATCATATTTTGAGACCAAAGTCTTGCATTAATATTACGATAATGTTATTGTTTTAAAAATGCTAAATTAAATAAACTTATGAATCTACAGCAATTCTGAATAGCAAAAATTTCCAATATTTTTCGCCAAAAATAAAATCCTTGTTAGATTCTAAACTTGTATCCCTATTGTTATGCCTAGTTGCATAAACGTAAAATTTAAAAAAATATGATATTTGGGTTTCCTTTCATCACGATTTTAATTAATATTTTATCCCATTTACTTTTGACAAGTCGAAAACGAGAGAAGACTCCTTCCCCATGGAATACATTTAATTTTTATCTATGATATACGATATAACATGCACGATATAGCATATACGATGGAACACTTTACACGTAGAAAACGTAAACTGAGAATAATGACCGAGGACGAAGTCCGAGGTTGATATCCTCTCATCTAGTCTATAAAACCACGTAAAGACCGATATGAAAAACATATCATTGTTTTATTATAATAAATGAGAAACTTATTCTCTTCAAGTTTATTACAGTATAAAATATATGGTTCATAATGTATTAGCCTCGATTTCGCTATTGTGATATTACAATGTCGCATATGCTAATGCCTGTATTTTGTCATTAAAATCTATTTTTAGTATATTGAGGTTTATAAATTTTCTATTGTTAATAAAGTATGATTTATAACATAATTTATTGCACGATCACGTGACAGCAAATAATCATTCAGATGCTACAGAAAAATACGATATCATAAAGATTATGTTAATGTAAAACTGAATTGATTTTAACAACAAATTTGCACCTACTTGCTAAATCTTAAGGATACTGACACATTTTTTCATTTAAAACTTTTAGATATACATCTACATGGTGCAATAATGCAACTTTGACATTTTCTTATTATCTGCAATGCAATGATTTGTTATTAAATTGGTCACAAAATTATGAAGTTTCCTATGTGTCGAACTATGTACGAAATACTTCAATGAAGCGTGCGTTTGTGTGCATATGTGTTGCAAAAAATCAAGATCGTTTATTGATAGCGGTTTCTGAGGAATAAACAGTAAAATGCTTAAAAATATACCGTATCAAGAGATCTTCTTTATCTTTAGTTATTTCTTGCAATTTAAGTGACATTTTCGATGATCGTTCCCTTTCTTGTGTTATTTCCATCTTAATGTCTCTAACTATTTTAGTTAGTTTCTCCACTTGGTCTTTAAAGCGCAAAGTTTCCACTTTGTTGTCTTCCAGCAATCTACGTAAACGTACGTACACCAAAACAAATGCAATGTCATAAGGCATTCATAGTTGGAGTTCTATTCGCTTTTCGCTATTCACTATTCGAATAGCGAATAGAATTCTCTGGTCGGTTTGCTATTCAAAATACCGTAAACATGCTAATAAACGTAAATTCAATTTTTCGTATAAACTTCCTTTTTTAATTGAAAAAACAGTTTTATAGTAAAAATCATCTCTTGCTGACCTCACCTGAACATTGACATAATGAACACGACAAGTCAGAGGCCTAGTTAGCCTGGCGAAAATAGGAAATTTTGTATAATACTTAATAATGGGATATCTTTCAAGGGGTTGGCTAACACCCTGTATCCCATATCTGAGCCTTTATATTTGGTGAGGATGGGGCCCCGGGACAGCCAAGTCGACCCTCAAAAGGAATTGGGTTTACACGATCATTAACAGGCTTAACTTTTCAAGGGGCTGGCTAACACCCTGTATCCCATATCTGGGCATTCATATTTGGTGGGGATGGGGCCCCAGGATAGCCCAGTCGACCCTCAAAAGGAATTAAGTTTACAAGGCCATTAACAGGCTTAACTAGCCTGGCAAAAATTATAAAAGTCTTCAAAGGTATAACATATCATAAAAATTCCACAATTCTTTAAAGCTGTAAATTTCAATTCAAATTCTTTATTGATCATTAAGGGTCCTCAAAGGGGTAGCAGGAATATTGTATAATAAACATTCACAATGTTCAATTAACACAACCAAAAGATATATGATTGAAAGGTTACAGATATAAACATTAGCATTCATGTACATCTATAAGCTTAATACATGTATGTTTATTTACATTTACATGTATTTAACGCCCATAAAACATACAAAATTAAATGATTTATCACACGGTCACAAATTTATCACTGACTCAGAAATACAAATTGATCTTGAGACAATGTCCATTAAATGCATTTTATGCGAAGGAAAAGCTTAGGTCTTGGCAACTACCAGGTTTAATTTCACACTCGTACAAATTTCGTTTCTTAAGCCTTATTCTTTTTATAGCTAATTAGTAAATAGTAATTTTCAACTCGGAAAGAAATATATTAGTTACAGATTTATGGTATCTAAAACAAAAGAAAGTATTTCCCGATTCAGCGATATGAAAGAACAATCAAACCATTATATGTTCTGTTAAGAGATGAGCAAGCTTGTTGGAAGTACATGTATTTGCATTATAAAAAATAATTTCATTCTTTCTCCAACCAATGTAAATATTTTTTTCCTGATTACCGTGGAAATATTCAGATGAAATTCATTAACTCCCTCTGAACTCCTGGGCTCCATCCTCACCAAATATGAAGGCCCAGATGCGGGATACAGGGCGTTAGCCAGCCCCTTGAAAAATATCCCATTTTAATTGTACTGTGGTTTCATCAATATTCGTTGAATACCAATTTTCGTAGATTTCGTTATTGAGTTGATCCACGAAATTAAATGTTCATTGAAGTGCAATTTCTATTAACATTTTGTATTGATAGGGTCATTGGCCACGAATAAACGTATCCTTCAAATTGTTATTTTCACTTTATCCACGAAAATTGATACCCTTGAATATTAATGAAACCACAGTATTATACGAAATTTCCTATTTTCGCCAGGCTAGCTAAGCCTGTTAATGGTCGTGTATACCCAATTCCTTGAATATTAATGAAACCACAGTATTATACGAAATTTCCTATTTTCGCCAGGCTAGCTAAGCCTGTTAATGGTCGTGTTAACCCAATTTCTTTTGAGGATCGACCTGGCTGTCCCGGGGCCCCATCCCCACCAAATATGAATGCCCAGATATGGGATACAGGGTGTTAGCCAGCCCCTTGAAAGATATCCCATTATAATTGTATTATACGAAATTTCCTATTTTCTTCAGGCTAGAGGGTCGACTTGGCTGTCCCGGGGCCCCATCCCCACCAAATATGAAGGCCCAGATATGGGATACAAGGTGTTAGCCAGCCCCTTAAAAGATATCCCATTATAATTGTATTGTACGAAATTTTCCTATTTTCGCCAGGCTAGCTTAACCTGTTAATGGCCGTGAAGGGTCGACTGGGCTGACCCGAGGAGCCATCCCCACCAAATATGAAGGCCCAGATATGTGATACAGGGTGTTAGCCAGCCCCTTGAAGGAAATCCCATTATAACTGTATTATACGAAATGTCGCATTTTTGCCAGGCTAGCTAAGCCTCTTACTGGTCGTGTAAACCCAATTCCTTTTGAGGGTCGACTGGTCTGTCCCGGGGCCCCATCCTCACCAAATATGAAGGCCGAAATATGGGATACAGGGTGTTAGCCAGCCCCTTGAAAGAAATCCCATTATAACTGTGTTATACGGAATGTCGCATTTTCTCCAGGCTAGCTAAGCCTCTTACTGATCGTAATCATTATGTTCAGGGTAGGTCAGCAAGGAATAATTTTTACTATAAAACAATTTTTTCAATTAAAAAGAGAAGTTTATATGAAATTTTGAATTTATGATTATTAGCATGTTTACGGTAATTTGAATAGCGAACTGACCACATTCGCTGTTCGAATAGTGAATAGCAAAAAGCAAATAGATCGAAAAAAAACAGCAATAATTGTATAATGTACACTATGTAAGGATACTTGCATAATAATCTTATAAACTAAACTAAAGCATTGAAGTATTATAAACAGTTCCCCTATATATTTCTATATTAAACTTCTGTTGCAGTGGTTCTTATGAGGAATATTTTTATGACACACACCCTATTTTCATTTTGTTGCAATTATCCCTCTTTAATAAAGGGATTCATCTTTTATTTAAGATACCGTAAGGATGCTTTGTATCAAGTTTGGTTAAAATTTGCCCAAAGTTTTAAGAAAAAAAGTCTATATTTAAAAAGGTTTACAGACAGTTAGACAGACGGACGACAGACAACAGATGATCAGAATAGCTCACGTGAACCTCCGCTGCAGGGGATATTATAATTTTTAAAATAAAATTCATAAATAAGTCTTTGGAAAGATTTGCTTACTTTTGCGCTTCAAGTTTTTCAGCAATAGCCGTCTGCATATCAGACTGCCAGCTATAAATAAAAACTATTATATAAAACTTTTACATTTATTTTGATATTTGTCATGCCACTACTTTTAGACTTGTAAATCTATGTTAATTTTTATTTGCAAATAATCGTGTGACACCACTTTGGTCATAGGTAATACGATTATTTTGGCACATAACTAAAATAAATGTAATTTACCTCTTGTTTTCTAAAGACATTTGGCCCAGTTTTATCAAAACCATTTTCTTTTCCAGGCACTTTGCAATGCAATCACACAGCTCTCTACAAAATGTCAATATAATAAAATATAAGAAAACCTTTGTGTGTGTATATATATATATATATATATATATATATATATATATATATATATATATATATATATATATATATATATATATATAATCCAAAATGAGTGAAAGGTGATATCACACAGTATATTTAATCGAAAAATAAAAATAAAAGGAACAGTTCCAAAGTTTCTATTCACTAGCGCTTTCTGAAAACAATTTCATAACTTATGTACGTTCACCTGAAGAAGGATGTAAATCCAGGAAGCTCTAGTGAATAGAAACTGGAACTGGAACTGTTCATTTTCTTTTTTGAATATATATATATATATATATATATATATATATATATATATATATATATATATATAAATATATATATATACACACACAATAAGGCGCGGATTTTTGTTTAAAACGATAAAGATGGTTTTTAAAGTGTGGCGCGAGTATTGATCCAGGGTTACGTTTTCAAGTTAAATTCTACAGAATAACTAAAATGCTTGCAAGTAACATCACAAATTATAACGGCGAAGTTCTTGTTAAGAAGATTTTAAAAGACCTACCCAAATTAACTTATCTGATGAATTTCGAATCCCTTCTTGGGCTCAAGTACTAGTGTGGGGTTAAACATTTTAAATTTCATCATGATACTTGTAAAGTATTATTATACAATAAATCACCCTTCATGAGGTCAACATGGTAAAATGATGACCCGAGACCTGACCCACAAGGTGACATCGGTCAGGTCAGGTCATCGAGTGGGTCAGGGCAAGGGGCATTATTTTACCAAGTTGACCTCATGATGGGTGATCAATTGTTTTATTATACCGACAACAATAACAATAGTTTTTTTCACACATAAATAACATTTTATTTCAACAGAATAATGCATATTCTGAATATATCTGTTTAAGCGTTTAGCAACAATAACATTGACTTTGAATGTTCAATTAAAATCCTTAGAACCATTTGTAGAATCCAATAAAGAACTTTACAGTATCTTCTTTACTTTTGTCGTTCTTTTCCCATGTAATAGTGAATGTGCACTTGACTGACATTTTTGAGTAATGGGCCACAAGAGTTTTGAGGCGTTTGATCAATTTTTACATTTTCCGATTCATCTGGAACATTTGCAAACAAATTCGAACCATTTTCATCGTGTATGACTTCAGATAGCAATTGTTTGGTACAGACAGTCTCAAATTCACAGTTATCACTGTTATCTAAATTCAAGAGGTGACTTTCTGAAGAATTGGTACAAGCATTTGTTGACACATCAACTGGGTCTTCTGGCCCTAGCTTTGGTGGTGGGTAAACAACACATGATAAATCATCAAATATTTCTTGTTTTTTTTGTTTTACTTACACATCTTGAATAGCTTTTCATTGACTTTTAGGACTTTTGTCCACTGACAGACATGATGTGTCGAGCCTCTATCCAACACTTGCCCAAACTAGTAATACACGTAGCACGTATGCAGTGGTTTGTATACAGAGTCGAGAGTTAAGCTTTCATAGATATTGTTTTCATAAATTTCCCAAAGTATTATGGCCAACTGGAGAATTATCATACAAAACAGCATCTGAATCGTTAGTATTGCGCTTCAGTCTCTGCCAAAAACTTTCACAGTGTGGATTCAGCTTTCCGAGGTATTTCTCGAGACTAGACACGGGACTCTTCTCATCACCTACATCAACAAATTAATTTGAAAATTGTAAATTAGTGGAATCCATGAAAAAGTATGTCACAGAGTCAAATATACACAATAAAGGATATAAATCTGTAAAATTAGTCAATACTTAAGTTATACTTAAGTTAAAATTATTTTTATTTTACATTTATTTTAAGAAGTACAGTATATTACCTGGTATCTCATATATTCTTGCTGAAGATGCATTAAAGGCATTTACATCACTTCCTCTGTGATGTTTGGTTTCATACTGAGCGACTTTTAGATAGTATCTCCTTCCTTGGCCATCTGTCCTCAAAACAAAATCTGTTTTCTTCATATTTCCCAGATTTTCTCTTCCTCTTCTACGTGTATAAAATCACATGTCATACATCACACATCATACGTATCACATCAAGAAAGTATTTGTATTGCAATCCCTAAGGATTGTATCTGTTTAAGATGCCGCTGCTATACAAAGTTTTCATGTCAGCATCGTTAATTACGTCCTTGTGTTGAGTGGTACCCTTTCCAGTGTTTTTTTAAGTTTGTCGAAACTGCCTTGAACATTTCGTTGGATAAACGAAAATCTGGGTCATTGATAATGTCATACTTAATTTTATGGAAAATCTCTGCAAAACAAACCTGATGCTAATCATGGGGGGTTTACTGTACAATTCACCATCTTTTCTTCTGAGTTCAGCGTAAAAGTTTATCAGAATTTCAGCAATTTCACCTTTTGTTTTTGCACTATGTTGTCCACAATCAATCCTTTTTCAGTGCAGTATGTAATAAACACTCGTTTCGCTGATTCTGTGCATTGTTTTGTATTGGAACTATTGCAGTTTTCTAGGATTGCTTATAGTTCCTCACTTGTCAGTGTTGCAAACCTCGTCTCGCCATTCATCATTTGTAGACAAACGACAAATAACACATGGGAAAGGACGTAGTACACAAATTTATAGTCTATATCCTAATTCTATATTTAGAGGTCGCGTCATCAAGCTGATGCGAGGACGTGACCTGGGGTAGCTTTATCCTATATCATTTGTTCCGCCATTTTTATTTTCTGCACAGGTCAGGTTTAGTGGTCAATAATATTGATGACTGGTCAATACCTCAAACACATGCAACAATTCAGTCATTTATGACCACGTGACACAAAAACGGGTCATAAGCTAATCTTAATATTTTCTTATAAACCAATCAGATTCTTTTATTCTAATTGGAGGTATAATAACACAACTTAAAGCATTGGGGTTCTTTAAAATAAAAATAATGTTGTTACTATATAATATAAATATTTAAGCGAGAATGTTTTGAAGTACCGCCAATTAAATAAATTGGTCCGTTTTATAATTCTGATTGTCCTGCTCATTACGTTGATTTGTGTTTAAAACTGGTTAAGTTTGGTTCAGTGGTTCTTTCAATAGAGTGAAAAATATAAAAATATTGAACTGACGGAGGACAAAATAAACCCGCAAAAACACAACACTCGTCTTTAATAAATGCAAGTCTAAAAATAATTGTTTTAAATGATTTGAATGAAACAATAATGGTTATCAAGTTGAATATTGTTTTAAATAACACTGTTTCATTCAACCAAACTCATTGAAAAAAGCTTTAGGGAAGTAGGCAATGCGTCTTGTTGAAGGAGACAATTTCATCAAATAGACCAGCAGAAACACATGGCTACTTGAAACGTCATACTATATAACTAGGGTTGATGAGATATCATTAATTACCTGTTCACTTCTTTTTCTTTTCCTTTTAATTGTTTTGGAGTTGGTGAACATTGGAAATTTTTACAATGTTTTCTCAAAACAAAATTGTCAAAGGTTTCATCATCAGTATCACTTGGAAATATGATTTGCGTTCTTTCCCGACTTGATCTATGGATGAAACACAGAAATTTATAATAACACTTAACCAATCATGTTACGATCTTGCCGAAAAATATTCATCATTTTCCATATATTTCGATTTTTTTTCAAAATCAACGAAAAATACTTTGTGAGTGTATCCAAAAATAGTTCCACATGCAGGTCATAAGCTCTCAGTAGAGATTGAAACCAGTCAATATCTTTTCTGAAACAAAAAGCATAAACTGGTTGATCATTAAAAGTAATTTTTCGCTCTCTTTTCAGAAAGGTTTATCAACATTTCATGATAAAAAAGAATACTAGTCCTTTGAAGTTATGATATCAGAATGTTTCGTGTGTTTTTTCCTAGTTATGTTTGCATTGTTTAAGTTTTGAATATGATATTTAGCTCATTTTCATGCTGTCATTTGCAGATGAGTATTCGACACTATTTTGCAAATTATATAATCAAAATGAAAAATATCCTTTTTACGAAGAGTTAACTCATTGAAAACACATACAATGCACAATTTTGAAAATGCATTTTTTCTGTTGGTAGTAAGCCATTAATAGATACATCATTGATGAACAATTATAGTTTATTCATTCCTCTGCTCGATATTTGATGTCCTTAAAAAATAAACTGCTTTAAAACTAGTCATTTAAATTTGGCGAAGAATAAAATGCTTTAAATCTAGTAGTTTATTTAAAATTGGCGAACAAAAGTAAATTCATGATGTCATATTTATGTAATGTATTACCTTAATAATTAAAGATAAATATCTTCCCTTTTAGTAAAGTTAATTAATATCCCCCTTCTTCAGACAATTTCATAACTGAATGTGAATTTAATTCATTGATTGTCTTCAAACTCATAACTGTAGGACCTCTGATACAAAATCTAAATGTACATACTTAATAGACGTTGCACAACATTTTTAGTGGTACAGTATCAATGCCAGTCTCAGACTGTTATAATAAAATTATATTCTAAAAGTCATATACAGGGATGTAATTAAATTTAGCATGACAAGATTTCTTATAAATGGGAAAAAATATCTTAAAATTTGATAGTGTATTCAAATTGTTAAATACACGGAAGCAGTTTTGCGTATTTAGCACTTTAACATGTACATTTACATTTGTACAGTACATTACTTTCACTTAATTTTATATAAAAACTTAATCGACCCTAAATTACACATTCCTCTTTTTGATTTGAGAATCTACGACCTACATTAAGTGAAAGAAAATGAGTTATTTTACGCAGGTCGTAATTTTGAAGAAGAAAAAAGTGCTTTTAAGCAGTTATTCTTAGTTCAATTATTCATATTATTAATTTATTTATAATTCAGTTGTGCATGAAATTCGCAAAACAAAGACAAATTACCTTAAAACTGAAGATGTGTATTGTCTCCATTGTTTCGGTAAAGAAAACACCCACTCATTGTAAGTACGATAATCGGTTCTAGGAAGAAACAGTTTCAAAAGGTCAAACAACATGGACTGAATTTTAACAGGAGAAATAATTTGTAATTTATACGCCTTTTTCTCCCATAAAACAATAATAAGGAAATATGAAAAAAAAATAAAAAAAAATAAAAAAAAGACAAAAGTTAAAAGAAAAAAATCTGTCATTCAATTTTTTCGTTAAAAAACAATTTTGATGATTACCTCGACGCCATAGTTTTATTCCATAGTCTTCATCACCAATACTTCTACATACAAAAAATACAACAATTTATTCAATAAAGATTTAATTCTATTTTTTTCAAGAAATAGACTTCCTTTCAAGTAGAATTGGACTTCAGTAGGGACCCCTAGTCTGATATCATGAAAACAAGGCAGGAGTGTTGATCAATGAGTGTTATAAAACATATACTTTTCAGGTCGACTTCAATCCATTTCATTCACTAAAACACCTGAGTGTTACATTATATTTTTAAAGTTCAATACAACACAGAAGGTACACAAGAAGTAAACATAAAACAAAATAGACCATAAAAAGATAAACTCAATGGAGAACATTATTTATAGATAAAATCGCTGCTTATATTGATTAATAAAGATACACATAGAAAGTAGTTTATCAAATACATACATGTAGAATCAAGTTAACCTTCTATATATAGTATCCAGTCATAGGTTTTTTATTCATTTCTCCAGTATCGGTCATTCAAAGGATTAAAATCATTTAATGATATTTGTGCAATAAGATTTTAAAGAACTTATTACAAATGTTTTAAAAAATGTTATACTTAGCTGTGTCAAGTAATCCTACTTTGTACTCGTTCGTTTCAGTTCTTCCCAGTTTAAATAGACTGGCAATGTCTGTCTGATATGCGCGATATCTTTTGTACAATAAAAACAGAGGACAAGTCTACAGTTAAAATAGGGAGAATTGATATTACTTCCTCTATCCACAATAAATTTAGGAATAGGTGCGTTGTATGGTAGTTTGTTTCATTTGTGTTGGATTATATGATTACAGGTTCATTTAGAATTTTCGCATTAAATAACAATGATAATAAAATTCCTTGAAGACAAGTTTATAAAAACATGGAAATAACCACTACAAGGAAATTAATTTTTAACGTACAATCTAAATCAAATTAACGTTTCAACTCACCTGAGCTGAAAGATCAAATGAACTTTTTTTATCACGTTTTTTCCGGTGTCTGTGTGTGTATATATCAGTCCATTCGTCCGTCCGTCTACCAGTCATTTTTTCATATTTTAGATTTCTTCTCAAACTCTCAGGCCAATTTAAACCAAACTTGGTATAAAGCATACTTAAGTAAAGTGAATTCAAGATTGTTAAAGGCCACATCCTCTTTCAAGGCGAGAGTGAATTTAGAATTGATAATAATTTGTATGTATTTAAAATGTCTTCTCAACAACCAATTGGCCAAAAAAGCTGCAAGTAGAGTGGAAGCACTCTCGGGTAGCATAGATTCAAGTTTGTTCAAATCATGATTCCTGGGTGTAATGTGGGTCCAATATTTGGAATTGAATTTTTACATAGGAAATAATAAAAAATAGTTATGATGCTTAAAATTTTCTTTCCAATAGCAATTTGGCCAGAAATCTTAAACTCGTGTGAAAACATCCTCAGAGAGTGAAGATAGATTTTCGTTCAATTTTTCATCCCTGGGGTAGAGTGGGGCTTACATTTTAACATTAGAATAAAAATGGGGAAATATTGTGAAACAATTGACAAAAAAGCTACAACGTATGTGGAAACATTCTCAAATAGTTAAGAATCTCCTTTGTAAAATCATTAACGCAGATAGTGAGCTGGGGCCTTAATGGGGGTTGATTTTTTTTGTATCAGAATTAACAGAGAAATATCTTCAAAAACCTTATTTTTATAGACCATTCTGCCCAAAATTCAAAATAAAATGTGGCTAAACGATAAACATGGGATTATGATAACAAAAACTTTAAAAATTATTTTTAAAACAATATATACTCTATTTAATTTTCAAGATACTGTATGCAGTAAATATGCAACCCTGTTTTATTTTCGCCTCTTTTACTTCGTTTTCAGCAGGCAAGTTTATGACTGGGCGAATTATTCTCTCTTTAAACACAGCTATAATTGTACAAATTCAAGAAGGGACGAAATTGCTTGCGATTTTGAAGAGTGGAAAATACATGGGATAAAATACTGTATACAGCAGATTTTTTTAATTGATTATATAAAGCTGATTTGATCAGAGTAAAGCCTGTTGTTGCTTAGGAGACTGGTTTGGCATCTGTGCCTCCTGTTGTTATGAAAAAAAACTCAAGATTATATTTTCCATGGATTTTTTTATACGTATGCTGATAAATCATTCAAGTATTTAATGGATTTTATTATAGCAACAACGAAGGTTTCTGAATGTTTATTAGAAAAAAAATAATCTATTTAAAGATAAATCAAATTTCAATATCTAACAACGTAAAATTTATCTACACAATATTATATTTACATCAACTTCATCACATTGCAAACATTTAAAAATACTGTACAGTCAAGTGTCAAATGTACCTTTTTAATAATTTTAAAATTCATTTGGTTAAAGAAACTAACCTACACATGGAAAGCACTGCAAAGCAATCTAAACTAGTTTATTCCAAAATTAAATGGATTATTGAATCAGTATTAAAACGTGAGTTTAGTAGTTTACAAAATTAGAAAGTAACACTTTTCAATTGTGACGTTTTTTAAGTAACTAAACAATGACAAACCTTTTTTTCTATCTTTATTTTTCACATTAATAATTCAGAGCGTTTCAGAAAAAAATGGAATGCATCTAGATCTTATTGTCATTTATTGTAACATACATGTATGTAAAGTTAAAGGAATAATAATGTTCTGACTTTAAAGTTCTTAGTCCAGGTTGGTATCGCAAATTGCTAAAAACTAATTTAAATGATGACTACCGGAATTGCTAATTCAAAACTAAGTGTAAACTATTTCTATCAACAGAAGGGTCTGTAGAAACTATTCTGTTACGATAACCATTTTTTTTTTTTTTGCTTTTTTTTTTTTACAAATTATGGATGTCATTTTATTAGATTACATGAATATTAACGAAAAAGACGTTATGCATTTATAACCTTTTTCTCAATTTAGTGATGAGTGGTGTTCTTATATGTTAAACAATTGTTTAACATGAAAAAAATCATGCATGCTTTTTTCTGTTATCAATTCACTTCGGTTGCGCAATACCTTTATTTAACACAGGTCCGTTTTCATACAAATACATAACAGGCCATACAATGTAATCCACTTCCTTCCCTGATTTCATGTACGCTCTAAATATATCATTGTTTTTCATTCCGTCGGCCGGAAAACGGGTACTTAGATGTATTGGTGGCTGTGTTATCTGCATGAACCAACACAACTCCACACAGCGCTCGGCAAAGTGAGTCGTTTTTGTAAACTGGGACGATGAAATTGTCTGAAAGAAAGAAGGGGCACCCATCTGTCCACAAAATTGTTTTTTCGTCAGCGAACATCTGTCTCCAGAATACTGTTCATTACATGGTTGTGAGGAATCAGCATTTTCTGAGTAGGCTACTTTTTTTCGTCTCTTTTTTGATTTTTTAGTCGTTTGTAAATTATCTTCATTTCCTTTGCTTTGCAAATGTGCTGTACTAACGTCATGCAAACAATAGTCTGGGGGGTTGTTTCTTCTGACATTGTCTTCGAATGGATTCATAGTATGTTCGTGTGATACTGAACTCTTCACTCTAGTAGTTATATCACTTAAGATACCGTGTAAGGTGTCAGCAAATTTCTAAAAGCATAAATATGAAAGTCATTTTATTTTCTTCTAAGATTCTTTTAAAAAATAATTCTCAATAAGAAAGAACTACTTAAAACCTCTTGCATCTCAGAAATCAAAGTTGTTTCTTTAGCGCGTAAACACGTTTTAAGTGCCTGTTGGATGTCCGGCACCATCGCTTCGGGAAGTTTGGTTACAACCTTAAAAAGATAACATAACTGATTTACATATATTTAGAGGTAAAAGTAGGAATTTAAAGATAATTTATATTATAAATAAAAGTTTACTTTCATTTCTCCAGTGTCTTTACAGGTCATTATGGTTTGACAATCTGTTAGGTCAAGAAACATGGAACGAGAGCCAGAACAAAAGTTGTAGGCTGTCTGTAATGTATGAAGAAGAATATTTATTTTCTTATATCAAGGACTTACATCCATCATGGAATTTATTTTATCTACTATCCTTGCATTAGAAGGTTGATTTAAGTTAAATCTAAGAATTCAATATGAATTTTACTCACTCAAATGTATATTTTTTTAATATCCCAGTCAATTGGAAGAGTGTCTTTATCACAAGGATGATATTCACATTTAGTTTTCCAATACATAAACATTATTGAATTAAAATACTTCAAGTTTATAATCAAAATAAGACATCAAATAAACGCATATCCCACCTTTGGCAAAAACTTTGGCTACAGCACTAACCTCATCAACAATAGCAAAAAAAAATTAAATGAAGTGATATAAAAATTATCTGGATAACGTAGCAATTTATCTTCTTTATATAATAATTCATATCCCCCAAATCCACCCGCCGAGATATTCTTAAGTTAAACAATGATCCACTTTGGTAACAGGGTGATTTCAAAAGCATGTCATATATTAAGCATTGCAGTTTTCCAAAAGATCTTAAACAATTGTCATTTCTATACAGAAACCAATATCAAACTTTAAAAATCGTACATCTTGTTGGACCCAAGAGTTGTCCAAGGTCCACAGTCTAAACAGATGAGAATCTGCGCATGTTAAGATCTTTCTATATAAGTAATACCATACATAAAACATTTGAGTGTTCAAAAATTATTTTTAAAATTTCTCAAGTAAAGATGTTGTCCCACCTTACCTCCAAAGACAAACTTGAAACTACACAATATAAAGACGCATGTATTTAAGTTATAGCTGCTTTTTATTGCATATGGCTTTAGAAGAAACTTTTCTATATATATTCATATGTAAAATTTCGATTCAAATTATGCCCCCCCCCCTTGTTTTGAACAAACTTAAACCTAAATTACATAAACTGTGAATTCTTTCAAGTATATGAATATGAAATTACATACATGTCATTTCAAAGACAGAAGAAGTAAGTTATACCATGACAATGCGCAGTAAAAAGCCAATTGCAGCTCTGTCATCCAGCCTTAATTCCCCTCCCGTCAACTCCTCCACAGAATCTGTCCATGCGTCGTCAAACAACAGACCGAATTTTTCTGCCAGCTTGGTCGGTCGGTTATCATCATTCAAGTCAGCAATATCAGGGTTGTAAGAGGTCAATTTGGATCCAGCTATTTTGGTAAGCCTTAATTGGAAGAAATACACTCAACAAAATTGCTAACGCACCATTTAAAATAAAATAATATTTACATCCTAAATTTTTTTAAAGATGTATTAAATGTTTAAATAGGTGATCTTAATTAAAAGTAAGACATTTAAATGCCCAAACGGATAAATGGATGCAATGTTAACCGGAGCGTAGCTGTTCTTTAGAAATGCTCAAATCGTGCTCACGCTTTTCTTGGAAAAATAAAACTTTACTTTCTTTTTTGTGTTCTTATTATTGATGCATGTTTTACTAAAAACTCACAAAAAACCCTACGGGGTATGCCGCGTTTGACCACAGAAGAACGAGGCAGGGCTGTTGGTATGGTCTCTGCAGGGTGCTCCTTTCGAGAGGTTAGACAAAATGTTAATAGTTTAACGATTAGCGGTGATATTGGCCATAAAACATGATGCAACATGCTTATCTACTAAAAACAATGTCATTTTTAAGTAGCCACGGTGTTTAGTAGGCACCACGCGTCAATTGCAAGGTTGTACCGAAAATTTGTACAAACCGGAAGTGTGAGGGACCGAGCAAGAATTCCAAAGCGCTTCGTAAATACTAGGCGACAAGAAAGACACATCTCATTTATCTGAGCAAATGGAGGCTACACCCGATGTTGATATGTGAATCACATAATGGGGAGAGGGGGTACCAATGTTTCATAAACAGTACTCATAAATCTTATGACAGCTTTGTGATACGGGCCATTGTTCGATAAGTTTGCAACAAATGATGTTTCATTTTCTGTATTATAATAAACTATTAGAAAAAATATATATATCAATCTTTGTTGCGTTTAGATCTAAAACAATAAAAGAAATAATAAGTGGTGCGTTAGCAATTGTGCCTAGTGTAAACACAATCATCCAATCATCACACAATATAGTATAATGAAACCTATGTAAATGTCGTGTAGTTGAAGTTTATTTTTCTATAAATAAAAAATCATTTTTATCTTATGCTTATCTTGTATTGGAAACATACCGAGTTAAGAGATGCTCTTTCTCTTTCCCGATCTGTGTGAGCTGACACTCGAGGTCTTTGACCTTTTCTCTTTCTTGTTCTACCTCATCACAAACGCGTTTCAAATCTTTTTTACTCATTTTCTTTTGAAGTTTAGTGCGTTCTTGTTCTTTTGCCCGCAATCTTTAAAAGTAAAACGCCATTATATCTCATTAATGAAATACGTACAAAAAAGAGGCACGAACTAGAAACTGTTTTCCTTTATAGGCAATAGTAATAATTAGTTAATAGATATTTATATGAGGCTAAAAGATGAAGAAAAAAATGAATTGATGAATTGGTTTTCTTTTATTACTTTTGAAGTTTTAAATTTTTTTCTTTAAGATTCTGCACCTCCAATTTCAATCTGTAAATGAAATATGAAGAATTATTAAGACTGTCTATATTTTAGTGGTCTAAGAAATAAGACATTTTTTTTTCTGGAAAATACATGTATTTGTAACACATTCGAATGATTGTCCGTTATTTGGAGGATATGAGGAATTTAAAATATATTTCTTTTCCTTCAAACAGTTGTACATCTTGGCATAGAAATAGTGAAAAAAGTTAATTGTCTTACATGGACTTTTGTCTTTCGCAAAACAATGGTGTCGGAAAAAATGCAAATGATCGATGATCAAATGCATTGTACAATAACAATTTTAATTCATATTGTTTGATTAATAAATGTCATACATGATTTATCATTAAAAAAGGATACAATGTAAATAATTACATTCATAAGCTTTAAGGGTCTGAAAATGTACGTAATGTTATGATTATATCGTCTATTTGTTTGTGCAAAAAATTTATGAATATATTATTACTTATTGACACAGCAAGTCACTTGCAATATTCTGATATGAATTTTCATGACGTTCGGAATGAGTAGTAGCTTCTCGTTAGAAAATGTTTTTAAACATTACCTATTGTGTTCCTTAAGAACAGGACCCATCTTTACCAAAGTCCATTTCTTTTTTATACACTTTTTAACACAGTCATACAGCTTTCTACAAGTTAAGTGATAAAACAAATTACAACACCTCAACACCTTTCATGGATGGATGTTTCTGTATTTATGTCTAATATACGCGGGTGTGATAAGGCAACTCTCAGTGATCGATTAAGTAAAAATTTCACAATAAGCAGCATTGTGTCATATTTTACTCAGAAACATGTCAATTTCAACTTTATCTCTGATTTAAATTCTAATTGTTACAGACGTAAAAAAGTCAGTAGAAACTCTTCTAACTGAATATATATTCGATTTTTATGTATTACGTATAATTGTCATTGATGACGTCACAAGCATGTTTAATAAAGAAGATCAATGTCGGTAGACACATCATCGGAAGGCAGTGTAAACAATGCCAAAATAACACTTATTCAATACAGATATCAAAGACTTAGATGAATGCCAGTTAGGATATAATAAGGATAATACAGACATGGGTATATTGTTTTATCATCGAGTGTTATAAGGTAAGCAGATAGCCATTTATATGGCTTTGACCGGCCTTTCCTCTATCATTTTGTACAAAAAGGCAAAAGAGTAACACTATTCCGAATATTATAAAAGATAATTTTGGTAAATATCAGAAGTACATGACCTTAGATACTTGAAAAGTGCTACTGGAATCCTTGGCTTTGTTGTTGTAAATGACAATTACGTACTATTTTCAAAAAAATTGAAGAAGTTGAGTGAGTTTCCGATAAATAATGACATTATTTATTTTATGCGATTAACAATAGGATTCTAGCAGTAATGCTATTAAACGTGAACTAATTGCCAATCGAATTATCGTATCAAACATACAAATGAACTTCGGGGTAGTGTTATACTTTTTCATTTTTGGTCAAGGTAAAAAACTGTCACGTGATACCATGGCACGGCAGCTTCAAAGATCGAGTCGATTCCGAAGTAAAAAATAATAATATCTTGGAGAAGACATACACTTGGTATTAATATTCAGCACTGTTTTCATAAAAATAAACAGTTTTTAAATTGATCATAATTTTGAGGGTCATTAAACTCAAGTTGCCTTAACCTACCCGCGTATGTCTAAGTGTCAATGATACGTATTTTTCCAATCTAATACTGATACTGTTTTATTGTGGTTTCAGTCCAGGAAGATGGGATCTCGAAGGTTGTTTCTAAACATTCTCTTGCAAAATCATCAAAGTCTGTATCATCCATACTATCTGGACAACGTATCGTTTCTTCTTCAAAATTTGATCTAAAATATATCAAAATATACGCATAGAAATCCCCTAAAGTATAGTTTTAAAATTATTATTGATAATTTTGATGACTTTTTTATATCATTTTATGAACTAATGAATAAAAACAATTAAATCAATACTTTGAAAGAAACTCCAGAATATTATGCTTTTGCTGGTTATAAGCTGCCAAGAGGTTGAAGAACCATTTTACATCATTTCTGAAAATGAAAGCATAAGTAACACAAAATGATGATATAAATTTACAAAGTTCTCGGCTGATACTATTATGTATGCATGTTGCAACAACAGATCAACTATTTTAAAATCAGTGGATATTATCGTGAAACGTAGACATGATTTAGTTTAAAAGAACAAAAGTATTCTCACAATGTTTGCTTTTCGTACCTAAAACAAATTAAAAAAAATAAAAGCATTAATATAAAGTCGATATTAAAAGATTAAAGGTAGAATAATTGATATATGACCTCTTTTTGATACCAGTCAGAGGTGGTTAAGTAGACTACCTTTACCTTAAAGGTTCCTCCCATGCGTGATGTTTCCAGTGCAGCGGTAACTTGTCTATATCTACGTTATTCAGTCCTTCGCTAGTTAAACAAAAATGCACAAGATTTATAATTATTTTAAAAATCGTTTAACTCCAGGCATTATACCAATAAATATCCCTCCCTGGCATAATGATAATAGCTAATTTAAATGAGCTTTAGATAATTAAATTTTGTGTTGATATAACTTGAGATTTTCCAGATAGTGTATTCTAATCTGATTAATCAGTTTTAAGAGGGGAAATGGTCAAATCGCAATCAGCGTTACGTAAAATTGCCTTTTACTCTTGAAAGCTAAATATACTGTTATAACCTTCCTAGCTGATCTCTGGCCATATTCTCATTTCTATTTAAGAAAATAGTGTATAATGTAAAGATATTTTATCAAAAGCATTTACCATCTCGACAAAAGCAAGAGTTATTACTATGCTAATTCTTTAACATAAACTTAATTCTTTAAAAAGAAAGAAGAAAAGTATGCATTTAGTGTCATAAAGGAAACACTCAGAATACTCAGAATATGACGTTTTTATCATGTACTGATCTTAAAGTTAACCAGACTATCTTTACCTTAAAGGTTCCTCTCCTGCGTGATGTTTCCAGTGCAGCGCTAACTTATCGATATCTACGTTAGTCAGTCCTTCGCTAGTTAAACAAAAAAAAGTTTTATAATGATTTTAAAACTGCAATTCAATTCAATTTAAAAAACTCCTTCCTGGAATAATAATAATAATAATAGCTAATTTAAATGAGCTGTAGATAATTGAATGTTGTCTTAGCATAACTTGAGATTTTCCAGATAGTGAATTGTAATCTGACTATTCAGTTTTAAGAGGGAAAATGGTTAAACCGGAATCAGAGTTACGTGAAATTGACTTTTACTCTTGAAAGCTAAAATCACTGTTATAAACTTTCACGTCCCTCTTGTACGTCTCGCTTTAACTTTTGTGGTAGCTGATCTCTGTTCATATTCTCTTTTTTACTTTAAAAAAAAGTGCATGATTTAAACATGCTAAGCATTTAACATCTCGACAAAAGCAAAAGATATCACTATGCTAGGTCTTTGGCCAAGTGGGAGTCATATTCCCTTTTCACAATTCAACATTCTGTGGTCCCTTCAATATTCAAATCATCGTTAGAATCCGATTAAACGTAAACCTAATTTCAATCTTTACTTACTTTTTAATATGACACAGTGATATATTAAAGGGGCATGGTCACGATTTTGGTCATTTTTTATTTTTCTGTATTTATCATTTACAATGCTTTAGTAATGCATTTCTAATGATCAAATGAAATTTGGATGCTAGTCGATGAGTTTTAAGTAAGATACAGGGCTCGCAATTTTTCGCCATGTAAACAAGGCTCGTGCCCTGTTTTTGTATACACAGGTTCAATATACCAGTAGAAATCTTTTTCAAGCTGATTTGTCTATCTTTTATTCATTTTAGGCATAAATTAAACAGTTACTAACGACTAACACATTCATTTGAGGTCTAAAACTGTACATTTCACTTCAACATTCAAAATGTAAACAAAAGCTTTGTTTACATAGCGAAGAATTGTAAGCCCTGTAACTCGCTTATAACTCAACAAATGACAGCCAAATTTTGGTTGCCTATTAAAAATGCCTTACTGAAGCATTTTAAACATTAAAATCGAAAAAATAATTTTTGACCAAAATCGTGACCATGCTCCTTTGAAAATTGTCACTTCCTGAAATGACCTGAGATCTGCCAATTGGCTTTCCTGGCTAAGAGGTATGAAATACATCATATACACTATATAATTCTCCATAGAATTCTTCCTGTTAAATATTTTCTTAAGAAAATCAAAATTAAATACCCTTCATTGCTCTACTTTTTGCTATGCTATGTCTGAAACAATACAAGATGTTTTTGCAACATACAAGAAGATACGTGTACAACCTCTATGGAATGCATCTGATATACTTATATATGAGAAATGCTACAAAAATGTTAATTTTGATGTTTGTAATGTTTTGTTTGGTGTTTATCCCCTTAACGGGGAGAATATAATTTTAAACTTTGAAACCTTAATACAAAACAATATATATGTTCATGTTTAAAACAAAATAAGACACTAATATTTTAGGATTGTTACACTATTTAAATCAACGATTTAAATCAACAAGTTTTTTTTATTATCATGATGAGTTTTATTTACACATACAATATATACATGTAAGCATATCTAGCACAACTGACAATTGATTGTTAGTGTGCATCCAAAACACGATATTTACTTTGCATAATAGATTATTGGCAGTAGTGATGGCATTTTCGATACCGAACAATCAATTCTGGGAAAATCTATGATGTAAAGTTAGTGAAATTTCAGAATAGCTGTAAAGAATTAACAGTACCTTTACCTATAAGTGTGAAAGGAGACCTCAAAGGGAACTAAAACTTCTTTAAATCACAGTGGATGAATTACGAAATAGCCACAGGCCTGGACAAGAAACATGACACAATCAGGATAGCAACATTATTAACAGTCATCGGCACGAATTGTTACCATATTTATGAGAACTTAAATTTAACGGAAGAAGAAAGAAAGGATAAAGCAGCAGTTATAGAAGCATTTGGAAAACATTTTTCACCAAAGATTAATGTCAAGTATGATTATCTTCAAATTTATCTTCAATACAGATGATCAACTGCCCAACGAAACAATAAATGACTACATCTGCAGGCTAAGAGAACTCGCAAAGTCGTGCAAATCTGTAAACATGATTGATTATATGGAACGAGATCGTCTTCTGTTAGGGGTAAAAAACAAAGCAGCAAGAGGTAGCATGTTGAGAGAAGCTGACTGAACCCTGGACAAAGCCATCACAATGTGTATCACAAGCAAAAGAACCTCATTACAGCTTCAGAAGCTACAGAAGGATACCAGTTATGCCACCAATTCAAAACATGCAGTTGTGAAATATGTTAAGACACAAGTGACGCGGACTCTGATTTCATATAGGCTGTGAACTCTTCATCTGAAAAGCAGTGATTCATATACATCCATAAAAGTGTCAGTAGAAACAGTTCAAAAATGCCTGTCAACTGGATACCTGCAACGTAATAAACTTAAGGCAGTACGCACGAAACATGCAAACAGGCTACCCCGAACTGAAACCTATCAAGAAGACATTAACACTATACGGGGGAACTTGAAACTTGAACTTAAAACTCATTCCTCATTGCGACCTTGAAATGCAAGGTGATCAAGTTCGGAAAAACAGAATATCTTGAAGTTAATGTAGTCGATATGAACCAGACACACATTCTCTCAGCAGAAACTTGTGAAAACTTGGTTACTGACTATCAATGTAGTCCACAAGCTGACAACATCACAATTTAAGCCAGTGTCCAAAAACAAATTCTTGATGAGTTCAAGAATGTATTTGAGGGACTCAGTTAGTTTGAAGGCAGGAACCACATTGAACTTTAATCGACAGTGAAGCCAGTACAGTAATAGCCAAGAGTATCCTAAGCTCTTAGAGGAGAAATTAAGGACTAAGTGAATCTCTAATCAAAAGAGGTGTTTTCTAGAAAGTTTCAACACCAACATAGTAACATGGATGCTGTCAAAAAAAACTAGTAAAGTGAGACTGTGCATTGACCCCAAAGACTTGAACCCTGCTATTAAAAGACCAGATTTCCAAATGCCAACTGTAGACGATATTCTACCTAAAATATCAAAGACCAAACTGTTAACTGTGGTGGATGCAAAAGAAGATTTCGGGAAACCGGACAGAAATTTAGTCTAGTCACCAAACTCTAGACATCATTTGAAATATACCGCTTGACACGTTTTCCATTTGTACTCTCATCAGCACCAGAGGGGTTCCAACGAAGCAGCATGAAGTATAAGGGGGCCTTCAACATACAAATGTCATATTGATGATATCTTAGGCTATTGATCTGGGGAAAATATGTAGGATGCGATTAGTGATCATGACTTTCACCTTAAGCGCTTCTACAAAGAGCACGCGATGTAGGCCCGAAACTCACAAGCAGAAGTTAAAGCTGAGAATCACTTCTGTCAAGTACATGGGTCAGATACTTTCCTCGGAAAGAATGTGCCCTGATACAGATAAGGTAAAAGCTGTTGTCGAGATAGCACGACCAAAAAAAGATGCTGAAAGACTTACAGGACTTGTGACCCACCTGTTCAAATACCTACTACATTTATCTGAAACATGTAAACTTCTACGCAGACGTACCGTCAAAGATACTTTATGGCACTGGGATTTACAACAAGAAGGTGCATTCAAAGAAGTTAAGCAGCTAGTCAGCACTGAACCAGTATTAAAGTACTATAACATAAATGTAGAAGTGACCGTATAGTGAGATGCGTCTGAAATTGGTTTAGATACAACTCTATTGCAACAAGGGCAGCCGGCTGCGTATGCATCCAGAGCTTTATCTCAGACTTAACAACGATATGCCCAAATTGAGAAAGAGTGCTTGGCAATAGTGTTTGCATATGAGGATTTGTATTAATACATAAATGACAGAGACTTTGTGACAGTCCAGTCCTGTCACAAGACTATTTTCAGAATATCCTTATTAGCAGCTCCAAAATTTATTCAATGAATGCTTCATCTCCGAAAGTTACAATCTACGAGTAACATACATCAAAGGAAGCAAACTTTACATAGCGGACACCCTGTCTAGAGCTTTAGTGACAGAGAGCGAATACATTTTCCAATCATTTTTGCAGGAAATCTCACAAATTTATCAAAGTGAATGGATTCCCTTTGGAACATACGTAACGAGTTAACGGCTCAGAGTGGATTGATCTGTAAGAGCAACAGAGTCGTGATACCAAATGCCCCCCCCCCCCCCACCCACCCAGAGATGATAAGTAGAACTCATTCAAGTCATCAAGAAACTGAGCATGTGTAAGGAAAGCAAGAGATGCAGTTTTTTGGCCTAATGTATCATCTGAGCTTTGCGACTTCATATCGAAGTGGATCACTTGCAACAAAATGCAGGACCAGCAATTAGAGTAGCCTCTTATCACACATGATGTACCCAAAAAAAACGTGGGAAAGTTAGGAGTTAATATGTTGACTTATCAAAACTAAGACTATATATTTACTGTGGATTATTTTAGTGATTTCTTTGAGCTAGATATCCGAACTGGCACATCAGCAATGACTGTAAAAGATTGTCTAATGCAAGAGTTTGCTCGCATTGGGATTCCGGATACCTTATAATGGACCTTAGGTTAAATCTGCGAACTTCCACACCTTTGCTTGTGATTGGGAATTTGTACATTTTACTTCTACTTCATCACCATATCACAGCCAATCTAATGGCAAGGTGGAATTTGTGTGTATTTTCATAACAAGACTGATAACTGGAAAGCAATTCTAGACCGGCGAAACATCCCTACAAAGGATATGGATTGTAATCCCGTCCAAAGACTGATGTCTATGAGGACAATATATTCATTACCAACAGCCAATGTTCAACTTGAGCCAAATATCAACATAAATGTCTCTAGAATATCATTGCTGGAAGGTATGCCAAAGACATTATCGTTTGTGACGATGGCAAACTTGCAACGTTAACCGTAGCTCAGAAAACTTTAACTAGACACAAATCAATTACCGAGAGCTAGTGATCAGTTCTGGATATGGACAGATGGAGCTTTCAGAAAATTGGGACTTGGGCAACGTTATGTGTAGGACGGAATGATAAACCACTCTAAGATGGCTTTTTACAGCGCAAATTCAGGCTATCTTACCATCTGACTTTGCAAGCCGTAACGCACAAGAATGCAACAATCCGTCCTGTCAGATGTGCAATTCCATACACTTTCAAGAGGAGTTAGTCGTGCGCCACGTTACAACACAGGATGTTCTCAGTGGTAAAGTGAAGCTTTCTTTAACAAGCATAGCTGCATTGTTGTCTAGACAAGGTGAATGCCCAATATACAACGTATAAGCACATCTTTGCAAGGTACACGTCCCTTCAAGAAGCTTACCAACATAAAATATGTAAAGAGATACCTCTTCATCGAAACACTAGCTCGGAACGGTTTATTAGTTGTCAAACCAAAGTTACCTTTCATCACTTTACATGATTGTATCATTGTCCCGAGCAAATACTGGATGGATCGTTCACTTCTTTTCAAATAAAGCTTGACCACCCATCTTGTCATCAGGGTAAGTCTGTGATCAATTGCTACTTCTATGCTTTTGATCTTGAAAAGTCTGTTGAAACGGTCACCAACACTTTCCACTAATGTCCTTTTCTTTTATTAACCCCAAAAGGTTTGCATTGATCACAGTGAGTCTGATCATCCAGAAATTATACTTTCTGTGTTTGCTGCTAATGTACTGAAACCGGAACTACAGCTGGTTTTTGTTATTTGTGTGTGTTATTCACATTTACAAAACTCATAGAAAGTGAAGACCACCAGAACTCAGAGATGCCATTTTACAAGTCCTTGCTGAAATTAATTCCTTTGGCGGACAGTTTATTATTACAGATTATAAAGAGATTATCCACCTGGATTTTAAGCACTTGTCAGTGCACAACTTTTATCTCGCCATCGTCTATCCATTAAATTTATCTATCCAAACAAAGCTTCAACAAAAATTAAGTTGCAAAGATAACAATACAATGACTCGAGGATGGAGCGCTGCGCTCTAGCTTGTCAAATTCAGCCCTAACACCTTTGTCTTTTTTCCTTATCACAGATTGCTTAAACACACGCATCAGAAATCGAAGTTTGTCATCAAAGGAAATATGGACTCAACGAGACCAGCTCGAGTTTGATTACTTGTAATGTATTAAAGGTGATACACTTTGTTTTCTTTATCTACAGTAAATTATGGGTTTTTTGTACGAAATAGAATAATAATGTAGCTTTTCTTTACTTATCGGCGATGATCACATTTGTATCAGAGAGAAGTATGGTATACCGATATGAATTTTTTTTTTAAAAAGGGAAACAACCTATCAAGGAAAAGATGAGAATAAGCCGACCTATAATGAAGCACATAATATAAATAATTTTTTAAAAGGGAAACAACTTATCAAGGAAAAGATTAGAATAAGCCGACCTAGAATGAAGCACAACATACAAAATAAAGTGAAATTTGATGAGCATATAAATTAATGTAAATTTGTAAAAGAACTAAAGAGTAAAGAAGTACATGTAAGTTGAATAAAAGCAAAATACATATACTTTTGGCGTTAGTACACTTTTACAGCGAAGTTTTCCACGATCTTTACAACTGACCTACAAATAAGGTTTAAGGTCATTTGTTAGGGCAAACTAGAAAGATTTAATATGTAAGAAACTTCTTTGTGGTAATTCACACCAAGGATTGCTATTATAACATTTAATTTAGTTACCTACTGGTATGCATGTAGAAATTAAAAAAATACGTCAAATAAAATCGTGTTATAAATATGTTTACCTGGAGGTAGCGCCTTTGAAACAAAAAGAGTTCCCCATTCTTCTTTCACTGAAGATATCAGAGCTTGACAAAAAATACACAGTCTTATCTACGAAGATTTAACTGAGTGGCTTGATTTATTGATTTTCTATATTTAGTTTTTATTAAAAGATTTTAAGGTTCATATATTATTAGTATAAAGCTGCTTGATCGATTTTATATCAAATTTTGAGTTCGCTTTTAAGGTAGCTCCATACTCGTAAAATTCTCTGAGGAAAGTTGAAAAACCCAACTGATTTCGACTTAATAGACTTAAATGTCATCAATTGTTAGAAAAAATATACATGTCATCATACTTTTTGAGATGCCAGATAAACATTAACTAAAGCATATTTTAGCATTAGAAAATGTATTTTTTTTTCTGTTAAAAGTAAAATCTTGTAGGCAGAAATTTGTTTTTCTTGTTTAATTTTAATGTCAACTTTATCAGAAAACTAAAATTACAAAAATATTTTTAAATTAATCGTTGGAATAAGAAAAACTATAGCATTTAGACATCCAACTGAGAGAAAAGTCAGAAAAAGAGTTATTTCCCCTTTGCATAGATAAAATATATAAAAATTTGGAAATTTAGTATAAAATTAAGTGCGAAAATATCTTTAACCTACCAATAATTCTAATTACATCCATGTGATTATATTCACATAAAATAAATAAAATATCTTGCACAATTTTTAAAGAATTCAAACTTTTACAAAAAAGTGTGACGTCATAGAACACTGGATCTACTTTAAAGGATGGGAATGATAGGCATGTTAATAACAATAGACAACGTTGCAGTAGAGTCCCCAGTCAATCAAGCCATGTTTCAATGAAAAAAATGATGTACGAAACTAGTTTACAGAACAAACGACATGAAAGGGTATCGCGTTATTTCGCCATATATTAAAAATACTCCTAACGTCGAGGCGGGCATAATTGTAATACACTTTGACATATCTATAAATAAAGGTCATCATGTTTTGACAAATCACAAATAAACCACTAATTTTTCACTAATATTTCTGAAGTTAGCTTTGTTTACAATCTAAACAGATTGTCCCAAATAATGTTTGTCATCTTGCACTTTCCGCTCATATTCATCATTAATGTATTCTCGTAATGGGACGTGGATATAGAAAATAAAAAGTGTCACCGTCACGTTATTGCTAAATTGATTTTTTTAAAAAGTTTATTAATTGCCGTTGATATTTCTGTATGATTTAGATAAGCACTTACTGGCGGAAACGGGTTTTTTCCCCATTACACACATAAAACAAAGGGTTGTGGTCAAAAATTGAAAAAATTTGCACCCAGCTTACCTTGCCTTTAAGATTTTTACAACAAGACTTCAACTAAAGTCATTAACTAAAACGCGGCATAAAATAAAAGGGTTAACTATACAACACATACTCTTGAATTATAGAAGTAATTTAATCAAAAAGACTATTTTTCAATTTATTATGATCATGTGTAAGGAACATTAATATCATGAACAATAGGTCAATTATAACAGCGCGTACATGTAAAATCATAGATAGGTAAATTAAGCTACTAGTAACTGGCTACGAGAAATAAGAAAAGCTAGCTACTAGTAACTTGCTACGAGATGAAATAAAAGTTGGCTACTAGTAACTGGCTACGAGAAGTAAGAATAGCTAGCTACTAGTAACTGGCTACAAGATGAAAGAAACTTGGCTACTAGTTACTGTCCAAATGAGAAAACATACCTAGGATTTTTATTTGTATTCTTAATATGTACATTTCACTATATCATCATTTACTCATATTCCTCTCATACCCTCATCAGTAATTGGTGCATTTCTTTTTTTTTAATCTCTATTTTAAACAATATTGTCATTTTAACTCAAGTAGCTGTACTAATAGATTGAAAATATCAACAAGTGTTATTAATTATAACAATCTATCATGTCATCCGCATAATATTAAAACTAAATTACTCAGATATATTTCTTAATCTGGTCAGCTACCATTGCATTTCGTTTCAACTACCTCTATTTTAAAGACAACTTTTTCATGTAACTCAAGTAGCCGTACATAAAGATTGAAGACATCTTCAAGGGTTGTTAATATATATATATATTAAAACTCCTGAAGATTATAATGAAACCGGTAGAGTTTTGAATCGGCTTTCTGTTATTTTTTATTATTTAATACTTGTGTGGATTAACTTTACCCATTTTGGATTTTATATATATATATATATATATATATATATATATATATATATATATATATATATATATATATATATATATATATATATATATGGTCACTTCTTTAATTGTTTTGGAGTTGGTGAACATTGGAAATTTTTACGACGTTTTCTCAAAACAAAATTGTCAAAGGTGTCATCATCAGTATCACTTGGAAATATGATTTGCGTTCCTTCCCGACTTGATCTTTGGATGAAACACAGAATTATAATGACAATTAACCTATCACGTTACGATCTTGCCGAAAAAAAATACATTATTTTCCATATTTCGATTTTTTCAAAATGAACGAAGAATACTTTGCGAGTGTATCCAAAAATAATTCCACATCCAGGTCATAAGCTCTCAGTAGAGATTGAAACCAGTCAATATCTTTTCTGAAACAAAGAGCATAAAGTGGTTGATCATTAAAAGTAATTTTTCGCACTCTTTTCAGAGAGGTTTATCTACATATCATGACAAAAGAGAATACTAGTCCTTTGAAGTTATGATATCAGAATGTTTCGTGTCTTTTCCCAAGTTATGTTTGCATTGTTAAAGTTTTGAATGTGATATTTAGCTCATTTTTATGCTGCCATTTGCGGATGAGTATTTGACACTCTTTTGCAAATTAGATAAGTCAAAATGAGAAATAACATTTTTACGAAGAGTTTACTCATTGAAAACACATACAATGCACAATTTTGAACATGCATTTTTATGTTGGTAAGCCTTTAATAGATACATCAGTGATGAACAATTATAGTTTATTCATTTCTCTGTTCAATGTTCCTTTGAAAATTAAACTGCTTTAAACTAGTCTTTTAAAATTGGCGAAGAATAAAATGCTTTAAATCTAGTAATTTACTTAAAATTGGCGAAGAAAAGTGAATTCATGATGTCATAGTTATGTAATGCATTACCTTACAGGCACGTAGCATCGATTTTGAAAGTGGGGGGGCCAGACCCATCCAAAAAATCTTGACAAGCAAAAAAAAACCAAACAAAAAACAAAAAAAAACAAAAAACAAAAAAAAATAGGGAAGTTTCCGAAAATCTTCACAATCCTAATCCGTGGGGGAGGGGGGGGGGGGGGGGGGGGGGGGACTCAACTATACTTCCAAAAAAAAATTCTTCCCTACCAAAATTTTTTTCCCTCCAAATCATGAAATTCCTAATCCGTTGGGGGGGGGGGGGGGGGGGTAACTTCTATTTTACTACTCATTTTCTTATTTTCATATCAATTTTTTACTAACTTCCAAAAAAGTGGGGGGGGGGGGGCCAACTCCATTATAATTCATTTTTTTATATGTAAATTTTAAAAAATTTGTTGCTGCGAGAAAAAGTGGGGGGCCAGGCCCCCCTGGCCCTCCCTGATGCTACGTGCCTGCCTTAATAATTAAAAACTAGATTTTGACCCGTGCGTGCAAGGGTTGACATTGTATATGATATTGGACATTTATAAAATAGATACAACGACACAGCGTATTGTTGACATTTACACAACCAAGCTACAATAATTCTATTCATTTCACTACACTCTGCTTAGTTAGACTAATCAAACTGTGTCTCGGGACAGGCCTTCACCACAGTTGAAATGCCTCCCATATACCCATAACGTAGCAAAATTTGCAGAACAAAACGATTTTGGGGGAAATTAATGAAGCTGCATTGAAAATAACAGTCAAATTATTCATAACAAACCATTTTGAGGCTGTAATTACCTTTCATCTAAATGTTTGAACTAAATTAACTAGATACTGTCATTAGACAGTAATACCCGCACCAAGTGTTTGCCCCTAAATGACACTGTTTTGTACAAGTTTAATTAAAAATGAAGGCCACGTGCAAACTCCAGTAAAACATTTAATTAAAAATTATAATTTTCATAACTGAAGGATGAGATCCCTTCCCATATGATAATACACATGAGCAGCACTTTATGTGAAATTTTGGGTTGAACTGTTTGCAGTGAATTTTCAGTTAATCAATAATCTTAACATTTCATGTCATAGAAAGTATTACGGTCCATATAATTATTACAAACAAAATTAAAAATGAAATCATGCTCCCTCCCCGTGGCGGTTGCCGGTTTAAGATTTGCTTCTGTGTGCCTACATGTACATCATCGTGTGTACAGATTAAGAGAAGGGGTGAGAGTGAGGGGTCCAGACCCCCCCCCCCCCCCATGAAAATTCATTTATATCAATTGAAAAATTACCAAAAATACACCTTGGACCCCAATGCTCTTACAAACATGTAAACGCTCTAACCCATTGCGCTTCAATGTTAGGTAACATTATTTGGGGGGTAAGTTATTTTTTGCATTTGTCAGACTTGTACTATTGAGTTGACCCCATCTTGACCCTGTATAAACAATTTCTTATTAAATTTGTGTATTACATGTAAGTAAGTGTACTAATTGATATTTAAAATACTTTATTGTTTATCTCAATAGAAAGTATACATCACAATATGCAGGTGTCCTTCACCACCTTAAAATTGTTATTTACATAATAAAATAGTGGATTTGAAGAATAGGTCGTAAAAATACATGCATGTTACAAATGAATGATCTTTGTCTGAAGTTACGTACACAACACAGGTCTGCATGTCTCATTAGCTGGTACTAGTTTTACCCAGCTCTTCGATTAGATGGGTTCACGTGTATACATACATGTCTGTGTTTTCCATATGCAAAAAAGGATTAGTTAAGATCAGTTAAAGGAATTCATTATTGTGTTTTAATTGGATTATCATTATGATGTTGACCAATATAGGTAAGCATAATATATGTAGCAGCAGTAGCACAAAATACTGAGATGCCAGCATACGTAAGTTCTACTTTCACTTTCTAAATGTGATCTCCCTTTGACAGCATACTGTATCATCATCTTTTAATATTTAAATTTCATCGTTACCTATCTTATCGCATTTGTAAAGTTTCTGTCATTTTAGTTGCAAAAGTTATTTTTTGCATTTGTCAGACTTGTACTATTGAGTTGACCCCATCTTGACCCTGTATAAACAATTTCTTATTAAATTTGTGTATTACATGTAAGTAAGTGTACTAGACACTTAATTATCATTTTTATATGAGTTATAATAGGAAGGAATGTCTTTCTTAATGTATTATAATGCATCAAATACAATGTAGGTCATGACCTTATGGAACTAGCTGTGCTGACCCCACGAAACAGGAAAATACAAAATAATTTCTAATGTCATTATGATGCATCAAATGGTGTAAAGTACATTAATGACCCCCAGGTGTTGTTTTTAACCCCCCCCCCCCACCTTTATGAAATAGGAAATGATGATACACTGTATATTTTGTTAACTTCTGAGATCTGAGATCCTCATCCCTAAACCATATAATTTATTCTTACTCTTTGTGTCATTGCGCATAAAATTGTATATAGATTATGTCCCCTTGGAGACACCCTGACAGTCTAGAACTATAGAAATAATAAAGTATTTTATCTTATTCATATGTTACAGTAGTGTTTGATCCATGTGGGTAATTCCTAGCCTAATGATGTCACTGCTTTGTTTAGGAGACTTTACAATTGCCCCAAATAGGCGAATACACATGCATGTATTACATTTGATTATAAATCTTAAAAACTGAATTAAGCAATTTCCAGGAGAGAAAAAGCAATCAAAAAATGATTTAAAATTTGCTACTGCACACATGTAAGAATGTATTAAGAAGACTGAATCTAAAGAACCAGGTTAGATTTGGGAGGGGGGGGGGTGAATGTGGAGTATAAACATTTATAATTTGAACTAGATGCTGTCATTAGACAGTAATACCCGCACCATGTGTTTGCCACTAAATAACACTGTTTTGTACCAATTTAATTAAAAATGAAGGCTATATGCAAGCTCCGGTAATACAATTTAAATTTATAATTTTCATAACTGAAGGATGAGATCCCTTCCCATATGATAATACACATCGTGACATGAGCAGCACTTTATGTGCAATTTGGGGTAGAACTGATTGCAGTGAATTTTCAGTTAATCAATAATCTTAAAATTTTATGTCATAGAAAGTATAATGGTCTACAAAATTATTACAAACAAAATTAAAAATTAAATTATGCCCCCTCCCCGTGGCGGTTGCCGGTTTTATATTTGCTTCTGTGTGCCTACATGAACATTATCGTGTGCACAGATTTAGAGAAGGGGTGGGAGTGAGGGGTCCAGACCCCCCCCCCCCGTCCCCATGAAAATTCATTTATATCAATTGTAAAATTACCAAAAATACACCTTGGACCCCAATGCTCTTACAGACATGTAAACGCTCAAACCCATTGCGCTTCAATGTTAGGTAACATTATTTGGGGGGTAAATATTTAATCAATATTTAATATACTTTATTGTTTATCTCAATAGAAAGTATACATGTACATCACAATATGCAGGTGTCCTGCACCACCTTAAAGCTGTTATTTACCTAATAAAATAATGCAAGTGGATTTGAAGAATAGGTCATAAAAATACATGCATGTTACAAATGAATGATCTTTGTCTGAAGTTACGTACACAATACAGGTCTGCATGTCTCATTAGCGGGTACTAGTTTTACCCAGCTCTTCGATTAGATGTGTATATATACATGGGTGTTGCTAAAACGCAGAACGGAAAACGGAACGGAAGGGAAAACGGAAAATCTTATGTAATGTTATTTACCTCATAGATTTGTTTATCATGCTAAAACGATATACTTTAAGTACCTTTTTAATTTTTTTTGAAAGATTAGCAATATTAGATTATTTATTCAAGAATATTTATTTCCTCAAAATTAACAGTACATGCATTGACCACTATATTCTGTCCCAAAATATCCTCGATTCACTTTTTGCTATATTTATATATACCTTAGGGTTCAAGCAATTCTCTTTTAGAAGCATTAAACATTCTCATTATTCTTTCTTTAAAACGTCCTCTCTAGCTTATCAGCTGGTATAAATACACGGCTAAAAATAAAGAAGTCTACGGGGTTTTGCATTTCAACAGACCCGGATGATAGTGTTGAAAAATTGTGCAAGGTCTTCTGAGTGACTTCCAAATGGAGAAAAGATGTCAACATTTTCCATTATAAATCGTCCAAATGTGCTGCATGAATATTTTGGGATCGACAGACTATAGTCCCAATATATAATCGGAAAATCAAACCAGGCGACGTCTACAGCTCTCTATTCGGATCATATGTATAGAGCTGCTGGAATAAACAACTGCTTAGTAATGCAAACGTAAGCAAAATTGCATTGCTAAAAATACTAGTTTCACAAATTACTAGTTTCACAAATTTCCGGGTATTTTAATGTTTACTGTATTTTAAGTAATATATAGAGTACTTTTTAACGAGTGTATCTTCAGATAACAGACGAGGGGGCTTGTCCCCCGAGTCTGATATCTGAAGATGCACAAGTTAAAAAGTTACTCTATATGTTTTGTATCGTTGTTTTCAATGCACTGAGTTGCCCATGATCTATCAAAATTTTAATATGTTCCATTTTATGACCAATGAAAAAAGAGCACGTGATTCTAGAAGTTAAGCGTAATACATTTTATGAAAGTTCCATCTACCTCGCCCTTTTAAGCAAAAATGCCGTCGATGACGGTTGTGATTTTATGCTCTCGCAATTCTTAGGATATAGTTGAAACCGAATTCCTCAGATAGGAAACCTGAACATTCACAATCTGTTGATATGCATCTCGGATTCTCCGGGATGAAGATCCTAAACAGAATCACTGGTTACGGCGCTTTGTGTTAGACGTACATAAACAGAATGGCAGTGATAACCCCCGCGTCCTCTATTCGTTGTGTGCGGATTACTGCGTCATTTGCGAGAGGAAAACATTCAATTTGAATTTTCTTGATGAACACGACGACCTCTTTGCCGTTTTCCGCAAAGTTTTAGATGTTTGCATGAAGGAATTATTATCAAAGGGTTCAGGTACCAAAGTGCGACAAGTTGATTCGATAATGCCGGAAGATGAGGAAAAAATCTGGACTCGTGGAGTACATCGGATTTAGATAATTGTGTATTTCATTTTGAGCCATAATTAACTGGCTGTTTACGCAGTAAAAAATGATAAGTTTTCTTGTAATAATTTTTATACCTGCTTCAAACATTTCACAGAAACTGGTATGTTCTTTGAACTTCATGAAGCACATGAATTTGTAAATGATAAATACAACTTTCTTATTTTTTGCTACTCTTCTTTTTTTTTTAAAGTGTGATCTATCAGGGGGAAAAAATGTGATCTATTACAGATACATCACATAAAACTGTTGTGTATCAAGAATAAATGAATTGCTGACATCAAAGGAATAGCTCACAAACAATGATACAGTTTTTAATGTCGTCAGTCCTACGGTTTTTTTTCTTCCATCTCATTGATACTGTATCGTCTGTATGATAAAAGATCGTCTAGAGCACCGAAAATTCAATTTTGATGTAAGTATATACATGTACATCATATTTGAAATATAAAAATACTCAAAACGCGCATAAAACGCTTTCACTAACTGCGTACGTTACGCTGATATGCCAGCAATACCATATAAGAATCAAAGTACTGAAGAACTGACGGGAGTTGATTTTGTCGATGTTTATTTATTTTTAAAATCAATGATATGTTATTTTGCATGACAAATACATGTCGTTTCTAATTTGAATAACGCACATTTCTATAATATGAATTTTTGGACTTTTTCGATAAGAATGTCACCCCCATATGAATCATGTTAAATAATATTTAAAGATAAAATTAATTCAATCAAACTATGTTTCAGTAATAGAAATATTTCTCGAAAATTGTATGGATCCAAGTAATATTGAACAAACGCTTGGCTGACACCGTAGATCTCCGACAAGGATTTACGGAGACAGCTGAGCGTCGAGTTTAACGAGACTATATAGAACTCTGGCGTAGGAATACATACGACTACAAAAAATATTTAAATTGTTCGTACCATTTAAAATCTGACTATTTTCAAGGTATTTATAAATAAGTTTCCTTGAAAAACAATGCTTTAGCATAAATTACATCGAATTTATCAATTATTTTCAAGAACTAAGTCTTGTCAGCAGCAATGATTTGTGCTGAGGTCCAAACACTGTTTCACTTTCGGTTTGTCAGAGTAACTGCATAGGAGAGTTGATTAAAATCAACTCCCAAAAATAAGTAAAAAGTTATAGCTAATTTGCTCGTATAATCATGTTAATGTTTCACAATTCGTATACATTTAATTTTTCCGTTTCCGTACTCAACTAAAGCCGAATGAATACAATGCTATAATTGATAGACATTCATATGAATATTAATAAGATAACAAGATGTTGATAATCATTCATTAGATATAAATAAAAGATACAAAGTAAATCGTTTCTGGCCAGTCTATACCCTTTTTAAGCGATAAACGTGATGATATTCTCCACTCCGTTCCGCTTTCCCTTCCGTTTTCCGTTCCGCGTTTTCGCAACACCCATACATACATGTCTGTGTTTTCCGTATGCAGAAAAGGATTAGTTAAGATCAGCTAAAGGAATTCATTATTGTATTTTAATTGGATTATCATTATGATGTTGACCAATTTAGGTAAGCATTATACATGTAGTAGCAGTAGCACAATATAATGAGATGCCAGCATACATATATATAAGTTCTACTTTCACTTTCTAAATGTGATCTCCCTTTGACAGCATACTGTATCAACATCTTTTAATATTTAAATAAGCTTATCATCATTACCTATCCTATCGCATTTGTAAAGTTTCTGTCATTTTAGTTGCAAAAGTTATTTGTTTCATTTGTCAGACTGCATGCACTATTGAGTTGACCGGTAATCCATATTGACCCTGTATAAACAATTTCTTATTAAATTTCTGTATTACATGTAAGTAGGTGCAGACACTTATCATTTTTATATGAGTTATAATAGGAAGGAAGGAGTATTTCTTTCTTAATGTATTATAATGCATCAAATACAATGTAGGTCATGACCTTATGGAACTAGCTGTTCTGACCCCACGAAAAAGCTAGGAAAATACAAAATATCTTCTAATGTCATTATGATGCATCAAATGGTGTAAAGTACATTAATGACCCCCCCGCCTTTATGAAATAGGAAATGATATGATACACTGTATATTTTGTTAATAACTTCTGAGATCTGAGATCCCCATCCCTAAACCATATAATTTATTTTTGCTCTTTGTGTCATTGCGCGTAAAATTGTATGTAGATTATGCCCCCTTGGAGACACCCTGACATTTTAGAACTAGAAATAATAATGTATTTTATCTTATTCATATGTTATACAGTAGCGTTTGATCCATGTGGGTAAATCCTAGCCTAATGATGTCACTGCTTTGTTTAGGAGACTTTACAATTGCCCCAAATAGGCGAATACACATGGAAGTGATGCATATAACATTTTGTGTATAAATCTTAAAAATTGAATTTTAAGCAATTTCCAAAATGTTAATGTGAATCACGAGAGAAAAAGCAATCAAGAAATGATTTAAAATTTGCTACTGTACAAATGTAAGAATGTATTGAGAAGACTGAATCTTTATAACGTTACCAGGTTAGATTGGGGGGGGGGGGTGAATGTGGAGTATAAACATTTATGATTTGAATCATTTATTGTTATTAATTTTATCTTGTCAATGAATACTACTTATTGATCCCAAGGTAGAAATATGACCTCTGATCATATCTCAATAGATCATTTGTCAATTATGCAAAGTGTAATATAATTTTTTTTAGGAATAACATTTTTTACCAGTTTATAAAAGTTTTTAGACACCCAAATTATATTTTGATTTTAATAGATCATTCGACAAGGGGGGGACAGTTTATATTTGAGTTTGTTTGGGAGTGGGGGTTCGTAGTCATATATTTGACAATTATTTAAAGTAATTTAAAATAAGACTAAGCCACACTACAGTCATGAACATGAAAAGTATAGAACAAAACACAAACTAATATATGTACATGTATATACATAGGATGTATTACAAAACGGATGATTGATCTATATCTGGGTTCTTAAATCGAATCATATATCATGTACATATTATATTATTGTTTCTTTGTTCATGAAGGCATTTAAGATGGTATGTAGGTCATGATCCCAAGTTCTCTTCCTGAAATTATTAAATATCATAAAAACCATTAAGATCCCCACCTTAATCCAAAGATATTATTCCTCCTTAGGTCATGCAGGCGCATCAGATCATTATGGCATGTAAGTCATGACCCTAAGGGGTCATCCTGACCCCCTTAGAATCAGAAATTGTCAATTATCTTTAAATTAATGATGTTTGATGACCCTATCTCTATTTAATCTTTATTATTAAGTCTCCCGAATGAAATTTGGAGACTTATTGTTTTTGTACGGTTCTTGATACATGTATTATTATTCTTCATCTTCTTTTTCTTCATCATGCTCTGAACTTGTTTCTCAGAGATGGCTGAACAGAATTGTACAACACTCTGGGATATGATAGGCCTGCATATCTAGTTGTGCACCCTGGTTTGATTGTTCTCATTTTTGGTTAGACAACCACTTTTCGAGGGGTGGGGTGTGGGGGTGTCAAAAGGGTGTGGGGTCTAACATTGAACCTTGTAGGAAGAATCGTAGACTCTATTTCAAATGGTAACTTGAAAACGGACAAAGATAATAATATAGGGTTTTCATAATCATATATTGACTGATACTGGCAATATATAGGGTTTATTAGATCTGACCCCTGGGGTCATCCCCACCCCCCAGGAATTTGAAATTACCATATATCTCAGAAACTGTTATAATCATGACCCCTAAACCATATATATTCATGTTTCTGATGTCAAGGGGCATCAAATGTTATATAGGTCATGGGCCCTGTAGGTGGTCCTGACCCCCTCAAACATCAAGTCCCTTAATATCTTCAAAACAGTTGAGATCCCCACCCTTAAACCATATATATTATTGTTCCTTGTGTCATGGGGCATCAAACAGTGTGTAGGTCATGGGCCCCGGGGGTGGTCATGATCCCCTCGAACAGGAAGTGCACGAATATCTCGAAAACGGTTGAGATCCCCACCCCTTAACCATAGATATTCTTGATCCTTAAAGGGTATCAAAAGATATGTAGGTATTGGGCCTCAGGGTTAAGTTTTATTTTTCAATACCGTAATGCACATCTATGGAACAGTTCCTATCATATCCCAAGATATGATGTGTCTATCCATTAAATAATAAAAGGAGTTCTAGGATCTATGTTTTTTTGAAGTGATAAACGTCAATTTTCTTCTACTTTTTGACTCCCTGGATGAAATGTAAATTTTTAAAACCTTACTGCACATCTATAGAACAGTCCCTATCATATCCCAAGATATGATGTGTCTATCCATTAAATCATTACTGGCACTGTACCAGTTATCGGCTAAAATTTAACGTTTTCTTTTCGTAATTCATTATTTCTTGATATTTTTGGATAAAACTTGGCATACTTTAAAAAGTGAAGTCCTTATTTATCAATCTGTTAGTTTACATCATTATTTAGAACCCAAAACATCTTGTTTTGTGCTTTTAAGCACGCCCCGAATTTGCCGAGTTTTTACAATTTACTGTACCAGTTATCGGCTTCGTGATAAAAACATAGTAAAAATCCGTGTTCATGTTGATTTTATACTCTGCTAAATGTAGTTTGAATTATGCCCCTTCTGAGGTCAGACTAAAGCATTCGGGATCATGATACATTTTAAACAAAACTCATAAAACAATTTGTTTATTATCATACGGTAATACACCAAATCGTATACTATTCAATACATAATTGTGCAATCAGGCGTTCAATTGCGCTTAGAATCTCTCGGAAATTCGTTAATTCCTTTTGTTTATACATTTTAAATGTATTGATTTTATATGTCAAATCAAAGAAGGGATATAATAACGTATCACAAACAAGTAATATTCTATTTTTAACTTATTACGTCACTTCCCCCACTGCTGAAAGTGCAAAGATGTAAAATCAGCGGTAAACAATGATCGTTTAAGCTCATGTATAAAACATATTCAAGAAAGTTTTCAAGCAAACTTACTTTTCTTTATTCGAAAAAGACGACTGAATTAAAAAATCTTGCATTGTCGCGTGCTATAAACCCGAACTCTCAGTTTAGCCGATAACTGGTCTTAGCCGATAACTGGTACAGTACCAGTAGAGAAGCTCTTGGATCTATGGTTTTTTTTAAGTGATAAACGTCAATTTTCTGCTACTATTTGACTCCCTGGATGAAATTTAAATTTTTAAAACCTTATTGCACATCTATAGGACAGCCCCAATTATATCCCAAGGGAAACATAAATTTCACTTCTAAACGTGCTCCTCTACAGATACGCTTAACGAGGCCGGGTCTAATTTGTTCTGCCCTAGATTTTTGAATGAAATTTTTTACATGAATTTCTACTGATATAATTATTATTTTAAGATAAATAAATAAGACATTTACGACACCGTTTGTTTAAGGGGCCATCTGAAAGTTTATTAATTTTAAACATAGGACCCTATGGGATTTTGCTTGAAATGTATCAATTTTGCACATTTTTCTTAAACTTCTGCCCTAGGGATTTCTTTTTCTGTTCTACATATTAAAGTTATTGCTAAAAGGCATCAAATGGTAAAAAAAAACCTTTTACCTCCTGGTTTGTTCTAGGGGTCTTATCAAAGTTGTTTTTTGTATGCCCAATTTCCCAGTTTGTCAGATAATGGCTATTTTTTATTTGACAAAGACGAAAATGGTGATCTTTATAGTATTATTAAAATATTCAGACGTGTTTCAGTAATAAATAAATATATAACATCACACATTAAAGGTCATTAATATAAAATACACGGTTACTGTTTTGAAATATATGAATTAAGCTATAATTAGGCGGGTTAAGAAAAAGTGACAGGGGGCTAGGCTTGCTGAACCCTCTTCACGTTTTTAAACTGAGTCCAAATATAGCTTATACTTCGAAACATTTATGTTTATTCCACAACATAATATAAATTGTACGCATCAAACGAGATATTTTCAAGAGATTTCGCTGAATATCTGCAGTTGAAACTATCACGCCATGGCGTCAACAAAGCAAAAAGATGACGTCACAACAAATGAAACGCTGCGCGAAAGCGTGCGTACTCGTTCTGTTGTCGGCCTCGTTAATACATTATATAAAGACATCCTGTACGGGATCACAACCCCCTACTGAAATCTTGGTTGGTAGTTCTTTTTCAGAGACAAATCGAAACACCTCCATGCAGAGTGCGCATACTATCGAGGAGACTGTCAACGGCTGTTCAATTTTTCTGGGTTTATATTAGTATCCATGAACAAATAAGTGATTAAATGGAGTGCCAAAGAAACTTAAATTGATCCAAGAATTAAACTCGTAGAAAGGGAAATCTTAAATTTTCAATATAGTTGAATCAAATCATATTTATGATGTTTAAAGGTTCGTTTGGATAATATTATTACATCTGGAATACCATGCTAAAGAGAAGAGAATGAACAAAGCTGATTTCAATAAGATTGTTTAATATCATCGATGACAACTATAATGTATCCTGCAACTAAGGTTACAAAACGTTAAGCGCCTTTTTCTCCCATAAAACAATAATAATGAATAATTATCCCCCCCCCTCCTTGGAAACATCCACAAAGAAATGAACGTAAACTGCAAATATTTGGAATTTTATCAAGTCCAAGGGGCATAACTCTGTCGAAAATTGCTCTATCACACCAAATTCAAACTTGAGAAATTATTTAGATAAACCTGTTTAGCAAATTTCATATCAATAGGTGCACCTCTGCGAAGAAAATGAGCGGAAACTGCAAATAATTGGAATTCTTCTACATCCAAGATCCATAACTCTGTCAAAATTGCTCGATCGTACCCAACATCGAACTTAAACTAGATATTATCATGATAAACCTGTATAGCAAATATCATTTCAATATGTTAATCCTATGCGAAGAAAATGAACTAAAACTGTTGGTGGACCGACCGACCGACAGACAGCTGTAAAGGAATATGCCCTCCCTTCTTCTAAGGGGAAGGGGGCATTAAAAATCTGTCATTCAATTTTTTCATTCAAAAACAATATCAATATCGATGATTACCTCGACTCCATAGCAGTGTTTTATTTCACAGTCTTCTTCACCATTACTTCTACACACAAAAAATACAACGATTTATTTAATAAAAATTTAATCGTCAGTCCTTCTACCAGAAAATTTTTCATATTTCAGACTTCTTCTCAAACGCTCAGGCCAATTTAATTTATTTAATTAATTACTAGTACTTAAGTAAAGTGAATTCAAGATTGTTAAAGGCAACATCCTCTTTCAAGGCGAGAGTGAATTTAAAATAATTTGTAGGTATTTAAAAAGTCTTCTCAAAAACCAATTGGCCAAAAAAGCTGCAAGTAGAGTGGAATCATTCTCGGGTAGCTAGATTCAAGTTTGTTCAAATCATGATTCCTGGGTGTAATGTGGGTCCTATATGAGGAATTGAATTTTTACATAGGAATAAATAGAGAATAATTATGATCCTTAATTTTTTTTCCAATAGCTATTTACCCACAAAATCTTAAACTCGTGTGAAAACATCCTCAGGGAGTGAGGATAGATTTTCGTTTAATTTTTTATCCCTGCTGTAGAGTGGGGCTTGCATTTTAACATAAGAATAAAAATGGGGAGATATTGTGAAACAATTGACAAAAAGCTACAACTTATGTGGAAACATTCTCAAATAGTTAAGAATCTACTTAGTAAAATCATTAACGCAGATAGTGAGGCCTTAATGGGAGTTGATTTTTTTGCATAAAAATTAACAGAGAAATATCTTCAAAAACCTTATTTATAAAGACCATTTAGCTTAAATAGATGACGTTTGTGTAAAAGCACCCTCTAGTAGCGTAGGTTTAAGTTTGTTAAAATTATGATCTCTGGGGTAGGGTGGTATCTTAATGGGGTTCTTTTGACACAAGAACAATCAGTAAAAGTCTTTGAAAATTGTCTGCTCAAAAATTTAAAAAATGAATGTGGCTAAACGATTAACATAAGATTATGAAAAAAAATTATTTTTCAAACAATATATACTCTATTTAATTTTCATGATACTGTATGCAGTGAATGTTCGACCCCGTTTTATTTTCGCCTCTTTTACTTCGTTGTCAGCAGGCAAGTTTATGACTGGGCGAATTATTCTCTCTTTAAACACAAATATAACTGTACACATTCAAGAAGGGACGAAATTGTTTGCGACTGTAGAAGAGTGAAAAATACACGGGATGAAATACTGTAAACAGTAGATTTTTGTATTTGAATATATAAAGCTGATTTGATCAGAGTTATGCCTGTTGTTGCATAGGAGACTGGTGTGGCATCTGTGCCTTTTGTTGTTTCTGTATGAAAAAAACCTCAAGATTAATTTTCCATGGATTTCTTATACGTATGCTGATAAATCATAAAATATTTCATGGATTTTATTATAGCAACAACGAAGGTTTGTGAATGTTTATTAGATAAAAAAAATAATCCATTTCAAGATAATTCAAATTTCAACAAATTGACAACGTTAAATTTATCTACACAATATTATATTTACATAAACTTTATCACATTGCAAACATTTAAAAATACTATACAGTCAAGTGTCAAAGGTACCTTTTTAATAATTTTAAAATTCATTTGGTTAAAGAAACTAACCTACATATGGAAAGCACTGCATAGCAATCTAAACTAGTTTTTTCCAAAATTATATGGATTATTTAATCAATATAAAAACGTGGGTTAAGTAGTTTACAAGATTAGAAAGTGTTACTAAGTTTTCAATTGTGACTTCTTTTTGTAACTAAACAATGACTAAAAACTTTCTTCGATATATTTTTTTCAAATTAATAATTCAGAGGGTTTCAGAAAAAATGAAATGCATCTTATTGTCATTTATTGTAACAGATGTAAAGTTAACGGAATAATTATATTCTAACTTTAAAGTTCTTAGTCCAGGTTGGTATCGCAATTTGTTAAAAACAAATTTAAATGATGACTACCGGAATTGCTAATTCAAAACTAAGTGTAAACTATTCTATCAACAAAGGGTCTGTAGAAACTATTCTGTTACGATAACCACCTTTTTTTTTTTTTTTTTTTTTTACAAATAATGGATGTCATTTTATTAGATAACATGAATATTAACGAAAAAGACGTTATGCATTTATAACCTTTTTCTCAATTTAGTGATGAGTTTTGTTCTTATATGTTAAACAATTGTTTAACATTAAAAAGTTCATGCATGCTTTTTTTGTTATCAATTCACTTCGGTTGGGCAATACCTTTATTTAACACAGGTCCGTTTTCATACAAATACATGACAGGCCATACAATGTAATCCACTTCCTTCCCCGATTTCATGTACGCTCTAAATATATCATTGTTTTTCATCCCGTCGGGAAAACGGGTACTTAGATGTATTGGTGGCTGGGTTGTCTGCATGAACCAACACAACTCCACACAGCGCTCGGCAAAGTGAGTCGTTTTTGCAAACTGGGACGATGAAATTGTCTGAAAGAAAGAAGGGGCACCCATCTGTCCACAAAATTGTTTTTTCTTCAGCAAACATCTGTCTCCAGAATACTGTTCATTACATGGTTGTGAGGAGTCAACGTTTTCTGAGTGTGCTACTTTTTTTCGTCTCTTTTTTGATTTTTTAGTCGTTTGTAAATTATCTTCCTTTCCTTTGCTTTGCAAATGTGCTGTACTAACGTCATGCAAACAATAGTCTGAGGGGTTGTTTATTCTGACATTGTCTTCGAATGGATTCATAGTATGTTCGTGTGATACTGAACTCTTCACTCTAGTAGTTATATCACTTAAGATACCGTGTAAGGTGTCAGCAAATTTCTAAAAGCATAAATATGAATGTCATTTTATTTTCTTCTAAGATTCTTTTAAAAAATAATTCTCAATAAGAAAGAACTACTTAAAACCTCTTGCATCTCAGAAATCAAAGTTGTTTCTTTAGCGCGTAAACACGTTTTAAGTGCCTGTTGGATGTCCGGTACCATCGCTTCGGGAAGTTTGGTTACCACCTTAAAAAGATAACATAACTGATTTACATATATTTAGGAGGTAAAAGCAGGATTTTAAAGATAATTTATATTATAAATAAAAGCTTACTTTCATTTCTCCAGTGTCTTTACAGGTCATTATGGTTTGACAATCTGTTAGGTCAAGAAACATGGAACGAGAGCCAGAACAAAAGTTGTAGGCTGTCTGTAATGTATGAAGAAGAATATTTATTTTCTTATATCAAGGACGTACATCCAAATTGTTTCATGGAATTTATTTTACCTTCTATCCTTGCATTAGAAGGTTGATTTAAGTTAAATTTAAGAATTAAATATCAAGTTTACTCACTCAAATGTATTTTTTTAATATCCCAGTCAATTGGAAGGGTGTCTTTATCATATGGATGGTATTTACATTTAGTTTTCCAGTTCATTAACATTTTTGAATTAAATTCTTCAAGTTTATAATCAAAAGTAAAAGATCAAATAAACGCATATCCCACCTTTGGCAAAAACTTTGGCTACAGCCCTAACCTCATCAACAATAGCAAAAATATTTAATGAAGTCATATAAAAATAATCTGGAATACGTAGCAATTTATCTTCTGTTTATAATAAATCATATCCCCCAATTCCATCCGCCGAGATATTCTTAAGTTAAACAATGATCCACTTTGGTAACGGGGTGATTTCAAAAGCATATCATATATTAAGCATTGCAGTGTTCCAAAAGATCTTAAACAATTGTCATTTCTATACAAAAAGCAATATCAAACTTAAAAAATCGTCTTAATCAAAAATCGTACATCTTGTTGGACCCAAGAGTTGTCCAAGGTCCACAGTCTAAACAGATGAGAATCTGTGCTTGTTAAGATCTTTCTATATAAGTAATACCATACATAAAACATTTGAGTGTTCAAAAATTATTTAAAAAATTTCTTAAGTAAAGATGTTGTCCCACCTTACCCCCAAAGACAAACTTGAAACTACACAATATAAAGATGCATGCATTTAAGTTATAGCTCTGTAATGCATATAGCTTTAGAAGAAACTTTTCTATATATATTCATATCCAAAATTTCAATTCCAATTCTGGCCTCCGCATGTTTTGAGCAAACTTAAACCTAAACTACATAAACTGAGAATTCTTTCAAGTTTGGGAATATGATATTACATACAAGTCATTTCAAAGACAAAAGAAGTAAGTCATACCATGACAATGCGCAATAAAAAGCCAATTGCAGCTCTGTCATTCAGCCTCAATTCCCCTCCCGTCAACTCCTCCATAGAATCTGTCCATGCGTCGTCATACAACTGACCGAATTTTTCTGCCAGCTTGGTCGGTCGGTTATCATCATTCAAGTCAGCAATATCAGGGTTGTTGGAGGTCAATTTGGATCCAGCTATTTTGCTAAGCCTTAATTGGAATAAATAAACACAATCATCACACATTATAATATAATGAAACCTATGTCAATGTCGTGTAGTTGAAGTTTATTTTTCTAAAAAAGAAATCATTTTTATCTTATGCTTATCTTGTATTGGAAACATACCGAGTTAAGAGATGCTCCTTTTCTTCTGCGATCTGTTTGAGCTTACACTCGAGGTCTTTGACCTTTTCTCTTTCTTGTTCAACCTGGTCATGAATACGAATCCAACCATTTTTACTCTTTTTCTCCTGACGGAGTGCTTGATCAATTTCAACAACATACGGCAGATTTTCATTTAAACTGTCAATTTCTTTACTCAATTCTTCAGAGTCTTCCTTTGTTAGGACTTTTCCTTCTTCAACCTCATCATGAACGCGTTTCAAATATTTTTTACTCTTTTTCTTTTGATGTTTTTGTTTCTTTGCCTGCAATCTTAAAAAGCAAAACGTCATTATATCTAGACACGAAATAATTACAATAGAGGGGCGAGCCCGATTTTTTTTCTTTTACTATTTTACTAATTAAAATAATAAGTGAAAATATACAATGTATTTAAATTCAAGTAAGAGGAAAGGAGAAATGAATTGTCTTGTCTTATACTTTTGAAGTTCCTCATTTTCCTCTTTAAGTTTCTGAACCTCTAATGTCAATCTGCAAATTAATCAAACATGAAGAAAAAATGAATAATGTATACATTTCAGTAGGCTTAAGGAAACATTCTTCCTTTGTTTCTGTCAAAATACTTATAGTACAATAAAATTTATAAAATGATTTTTCATTATTTTTAGGATAAAAAGAATTTATTTTTGTTACTTTTTACAATTTGTTTTCGCTCATGCCATCAGTTGACATCTTGGCATGAAAATACAGTAGATATATACAGTACAATATACATGTAGTTGACAAAGATTATTATCTAACACAGACTATATTTTTCGCAAAATAATGGCTTCGGACAGCGTTTAATGTATTGTGCAACAACAATTTTATTTGTTTAATATATATATATAAAAAAACAGTACAGGGTTTTTTCATTAAAGATGTTCGTTCCTGTTTTTGGGTAGACATTTTGCCTCACCTCTAGTCCGGAAATTATGCATCATATGTTAATTCTACTTGTAGATTCATATTTTACAATGTCAAATAATATTGAATAAGATAATTAAGGGAAAATTACACATCTATAATAGTTTAATGAGGGACTATATTTTGTTGCGGAAGGTCTTTAAGAAGAAAATCAACTTTTTCTTTATGATAATTTTATTTTACTTATTTTAAATGGTATTAATTTGTAATTGATGCCATCATTAAGTCCGATTGAAAATTATAGCGAAAACAGTTATTGTTTGCAATTTGCACTTTCAGTGAGGAAAGGTCATATTTAATACACCGTAGCGCCGAAAGCAGCATATAGACCCCAACAGTTTGTTTTGAATTTTGGTTAAGCCATGTGTGTAGTTTTATAAATACTATAGAAAAAAACTTCAAGACTTTTGATTGCAGGATCCAAGGTCCTTAAATACACGTAAGCACATCTATTAGAGACTTATGATTTGGAACTTGTTACCAAAAATTAATATGATTTTCCGACCGATTCCCAAACTTACTACGTTTTGACCTTGCTACAAAAATAAAGTTGTCTGGTAATATAGACTACTCGGTTGTGTAAATATGTCATAGAAATCTTATAACAACAAATATTAAATATTAGTGGTGGTGTCTCGATAGAAAACGCTTTAGTACATTACCTATTGTGTTTCTTAAGAATAGAGCCCATCTTTATCAAAGTCCCTTTCTTTTTCAGACACTTTTTAATACAGTCATACAGCTTTCTACAATTTTAGTGATGAAAAAATTATAACAAACAAATTTTATGTATGGATATCTTTCGATATATATGTCTTAGTTTCCATGATATATCTAATAATCATACTGTTTCATTGTGGTTTCAGTCCAGGAAGTTGGGATCTCGAAGCTTGTTTTTTCTGTATATTTTCTTGCAAAGTCATCAAAGGCTTTATCATCCATATCATCAGGACAACGTATCATTTCTTCAATACCATTTGACCTAGAGTAGCAAAATATATGCATCTAAGATAAAACAAATGAGAGTTATACAAATTATAACTGATAGTTTGAATCATTTTATTTTCATTTTATAAATTATTTATTGAATATAATTTAATATATACTTAGAAAGAAATTCCAGAATATTATGTGTTTGCTGTTTATAAGCTGCCAAGAGGTTGAAGAACCATTTTACATCATCTATGAAACTGAAAGCATACATAACACAAAACGTTAATATATATCAACTATTTCCTGACTGTTTATCATTTTACAACTTAATGCTATTATTAATGCATCATGCACGAGATATCAATTATTTAAACATCAGTGGATATGTACGTTAAACCTTTGTTTAAGTTAGTTCAAAAGAACAAAAGTGTCCTCACACTTCTTGCTTCAAGTACCAAAAACATTTTGAAATTCACATTATATGTAAAGTTTATATTAAGAGACTTGAGGTAAATGATATATGACCTGTTATCGATATATGTCAGACCCGATGGAGTGTCAGAAGAAATAGGAGTTAAGCAGACTGTAGGTTCCTTTTGTACGTGAAGCTTCCAGTGCGGCGGTAACAGGTCTATGTTTACATGCCCATTGCTATTTAAACAAAAATACACAAGTGTAATTATCATATTGATTGTAAAATTCATTTAACAGCAGACACTAACTTTATTTAACACACCTTCCTAGAATAATAATCGTTTATCAAACTTGGTTTTTGATTTAAGAAGGATACGAGTTAAACCGGAATCATAATCACGATAAACACCCTATTTCAAATAGCAACTGTAACTCTTGAAAGCTAAATAGACTGAAAAAAAAACACCTTTCATATCCCTCCAGTTCACCTTTCATCAACTGTTGTGGAAGCTGATTTGTGTCAATGTCCTCATTGCTATTTAAACAAAAATATATTTTATTATTTAAAGTTATTGCATCAACCGCATTTAACATCTCCTCGAAAGCAAAAACAAAACAAAAGTACATTAAAAAAATATTTTCCTTCTCAATAAAATAAGCATGATCTATCTCTTTTCAAATAAATAATCATCATCTCACATAGTCTTATTATTTTAAGATGCATAATAAAACTGACCTTTTACATTAATTTTTACTCAAAATTTAGAATTCTTCAAAGATTTTTAGAGTTTTTAACCTACTTTCACGATAAGGCGTCAATTACCTCGACTGTTCCTTCGGTTTGACTTCTAATAGTTTTTGCGGCTGTTGGTTTATGTCAAATTTTTCACTGCTATAAAAACAAGTTTGATACAAGTTATGGAAAATGTGATCAGCTATAGTTTTAGTGCTCAAAAAAAATAAATCATTTTAAGTAAAAGGCAAACTAGAAAAAGGGATACATGTATTATCTTTTATTACTCTTTGACTTATAATCTAAAAAGAAAGTTTTAGAAGCTGAAACATATAGACGGTAATACCTCGTATTTCCCTCTTGTGCGTCTTGCTTTAAGCATTGCGTATTCTTATCTGTGCCGTTGCTATTTAAACAAACATATAATTATTAGTTAATGTGTTACACCTATCAAAAGCGTTTAAAATCTCGACGAAGCAAGAAAGCCAATGTTACTTGACATTCAAAAACAATGTACATCTAATCTAATACCCGATTCCCTGAAATAATAAACAAACCCAATTCAACCAAATCTTCATCATTTCACAAAGCTATAGATTTATTCAAGGATACAAGAAAAAAATATATAACATATACATAAAAAGTATAGTACAAGCAAATAAGATAGTTGTCTCACCTTGTTCCCGAACACTTTTTTCCATACCAGATTTTTCAAAGATTAAAAACGGGAGCAAGCCACTAAAGGGTTAAAAGGGGCATAGTTTGAAAAAAAAATTAAAGAAACACTAATGTTTCTCATAGGTCCTTTTAATGTCTTTTATCTTACCTGACAGGTGAGATATTAACCTTTAAAAATAAAATCCCATAGTAAAAAGATATTCATGGGAAAAAGTTTTTCATACAGGATAAATGGGAATTTCTTCTACCCCTATAAAGCTGTTTTCTGTATAAATTTTAAAATAATTTTACTAGAAATACAACAGGTTTTTTAAATTTTTAAATCCTATGAAAACGTTAAATAGTCTCATCTCAAAGGAAACAATATTCCTGGAGGATTTTTGAAAACTACTACTGGATATTTCCCCCATTAGTACCTTAAGTAGTTCCCTTTAGAAAAAATATCACATTGGCCACTATATTGGTCTACTATAAACTTGAGAGTTTTTCAATATCCATATCCATATTTTGATTAGCAGTGATGTAGTTGCTGAGACAAACTCTTTTTAATGAAGTTGTCTTAGTTAAATTTTACTAATGCTAATATGACTGATTATATTCTAGGCGGTTATGGTTTAATATTTTTAAATCTTTACTTTATCGATCGTGATAACAATTTTTTATCGTTAGAACATGAATTTTTAAAACATTTTCCCATAGTTTATCAATATAAACTAATTTCAACATTTTTGAATAAGTTTGTTGGATGATGCTTATGTCCAGTTTGGTTGAAAACAATTCGTTTTTAATTTTATAATGATGAAAGCACAAAATCTTTTATGTTAATGGATATTCAAGCTTTCAAGCGCTAAAAGGTGAGGTACTTGTAAATTAAGAACTTCAAGGGAAGAATGGACCATAAAATACTGTTAAAAATCTTTGAAAAGGCAGATGAGTACCACAAGTGTTTCGTTGTTGTTACTGTACACTCTGGTAGAATTGTCTTAAGTGCGAACCTGGCAATTTATACCAGGGTCTGCTTTGACTTTGACGGTTATTATAGAAAAAAATTTTAATATCAGTGCAAACAATTTTTACCAACGAATACTCCTTATTTTTCAAAATTTAAAATTTCAAGATAGGATAAGGACAGTGAGATAAGACAATGAACCATCCAAGGAGTTTACACAGATTTAATTTACATGCTTTTTATTCAGATTTTAACGTAGTTGCACACGCCTGATTGGTTTGGAAAGAAAATATTTACATTTAGTGTATATATTCCTTTGGAAATTTGCGACGTTCAATTTCCTGTGAATACACTAATTCATGCGCCAGAAGCACAAATATAACCGTCATCACGCGTTTTGAGTGTATATTTTATTGTAAAATTAATTTAACGTTTAAACTTACATAATCAATTTGATATTTACTATTGGAAAATAATCGTTCATTCATATTTATTCGTCAATGAAATGGAATTGTTTGACATAGTTTCTGACACTATATTTAAAGTTGCAGAATTAAAGCGATCTAAATACTTAAAGCATGTTAATATGGCTGTTCCGTGTGTATTTCATGCCCCTGACTAAGAGCGTATATAATGGCTTTATAGCGACGGTACATAATATTTCATACAAATAGACATCAGTAAGGATAAATAAATATAAGCTATATAATTCGGATGGGTCACGTCGGGTAGACAGACGGACGGAGATATTGGTCTCTATAAGTACCTGTAGAGCGAACCCTAATAAATTATGCTAAATGAAATCTTGTGATAAGTATGTTTACCTTGGATTCACGGCTTTGGAATTGGAAGCGTTTCCCATTCTACTTTCACTTTAGATTTTCCAGCACATTAAAAACTTGTCTTAGTACAGTTTATAATCAAATAAATGTTGTTAATTGATATCAATTCAATCCATGCTAAAAAAAAATTCACAAAATTAAAACTCCATAGATACCGGAATAAACATATCCGCACTTCTGTCCAATGTTATATATGTAGTATTCCTTCATAGATACTTTTTTCAGTAGAATGAGAACTATTGTTAAAAATCCTTGAATATTAAGGATAATTTTTACAATGACTGGTCTACTTAACCGTGGGAGAGAATCCTTTTCTATTTCTTACATTCCACATATTTCTTAAGTTTATCATTCTTGAACTAGTTTCATTATTGAATAAGAATTACTTCCTTGATCGTTGATAAGGGTTTAAATTGATACCTGAATGCTAATGATCGACGTCATGTGCGGATCCAGAATTTTTTTCCAGGGGAGGAGGGGTTCGAGTGATATTATGTTTGACAGTTCGAGGCATATTTTCGGTAACTTTACTATGTAAATATTGGAAATCTGGATTTTAAGGTTGGGGTTAAGAGTGTCCCCCTTCTTCTACATATAGATCCGCGCATGGACGTTGTATACATTGCACGTGTATTGATTCCGCAATAAGTAAGATTTAACGTCGTTGAGTTGCAGGACTTTAAAGTGCAGACCAGAGAGTTTAAAGCAAAGCAAAATTATAATGAATTCAATATTCATATAATAGTATTGTAAATTGAAATCTTTCATACAATATTGGGCACACCGTCTATATTTAAGGAATTGTCATTCCATATTTTTATCCTTTTATGTTACATAATTACATGGCGATTAAAACATGAAACTTTAAATAATCTTAACATTCATCCACTTTGCTAGGTTTTATTTCTTTCCTGTTCGTGTTTTTGATACATGTGTATTTTTGTATCATTATCAATGGAGTTGTAGTAATTAGCTGTATGGTCTGAAGCTGATAGTGAAAATGAAGTTAATGTTATGTTTAAGATTTTGAATTGTTAAAAATGTCATATTGTGAGTTATGATATGTGAACAATCTTGTCAAATATTTTAGTATATGTTGTTATAGCATTGAATCATGATTTTTTGAAGTATACACTCTCATAACTGCAGCGGTGTGTGCATACAAATTGAGTAACGCGCGTTAGCGCGTTATGAAAATTTGTATGCACACACCGCTGCAGTTATGAGAGTGTATACTTCAAAAAATCATGATTTAATGCTTATATTTACATTTTTTAACTTCTTGCCTTGTCTGCAAATGTGATTCATACCTTAAAATTCCTATCTTATCCTAAGGGTAAGTTAATATTAATGGAAGAGCCACAGTAACAGCCACAAGCGTGAACTTTGATTTTCGCTTGTGACGTTGCAGTTTACAGCGTTAAACGCTTGTGACGTCATAATAAAACTCGTCAATTTGACCTTTGACTACTTGTTGCATTTAGAGGCATTTGAAGATCACAGAATTTAATGGAAAAACACAGTAGAATGTAAATATTTAGAATTGCCTCCCAATATTTTTATGTATTTTGTTTTATGTTCAACGTCATTTTTCAATAAATGACATTTATGGAACCTGATATGTTGTATTCTTTTATTGGCAAAAAACAGCTTCATTGTTGGCAGTTTTTTAAGGGCGGAGAAGTAATTACAAGTATTAAGGTAAGGTTTGCGGTTACAGGGAGATAACTCACACATTTTCATTGTGACATAACACCAACTACCCTTTATTTCAGTTATGACGTCAAAATTTATATGACGTCATAATTGATTTCAGTTTTTTTATTTCGCGGGTTTTTTTTAGTTTCAATGATAAAATAAGAGGACACAAGCATTTTATCAATTTCCACGAAAACGAAATCCGCATCATATGGTTTTGAATAGTGTTTTAGAAACATCAGATTACACATTTTCTAAGATACGTTTGTTATGTTGTAGATTTTGTCATCATGATGACAATTTGTAAATTTTGTATTTACACCCATGCACCCAGTACATTCAAAATTTACAACATAAAATGAAAATGAGCCTCCTTGTTTATAACACAATCATAATGTAAAATTTTAGCATTACAACGTAAATCTCTTAATGTTTCCAAAGACGCGAGTTTACATAGCTAATTTTTTAATAGACCGATTTCTAATCGTCTCCTAGTTGCTTTTAAACGTGATAAATTTGTAACTTTATCATGGATATTTGAAAATGTGCAATCATGGATAAAATGTACGTTAGTTTTGGAATAGAAACAGTTTTGCAATGGTGATACTGAGTCTGAATTTTGTCCTAGGACAGATTTACCCAATGTTCTTTTTATGTCAATATGTAGTTTTATCATGTTTCTAAGATAAGAATATAAAAATAAATGTGTCTTAAGTTTCATATAAACTAGAGTTAAGGGTCCTCCACACACTTGGGAAAATTTCTGCATACAAGTCCATTTTTCAAAACGACTTAAAGATGTGGATGTCTAGCATGTTTTCGACTAGAAAAAAAACAGAAAAAGAAATCTTTTTGAGGGAGAAAATCCGCTTATTAAATTTTACCGCTATCATTGAAAAATGTCCCTGCAGTATTCAAACTCAGGGCCTGCGGATCGGTAGATCGAAGCTACACCCAGAGATGTTGGCCATATAAACTGTTTCATTATGGGTTTAAATCGCCATGTTGTGACGTACTGTCATAATTTTTTAAAAGTAGAAGTCAAGGAGTATCGAGGATCATTATGAGAACAGCAAATTAACATAAAAGTATAATAAACTTATCATATCAGCCACTTTATTCATAAAGATAACACCCTGAACATATTTTCATGACAGAGAGAGAGAGAGAAAGAGAGAGAGTATTATGCGTCATTTACACATAATACATTCGGAATGCGATTCGGTTTTGCTGAGAATTAGCATTACACTGGTTGGGCCACACCTTTAGACAAGAGGGGTCCATGTTCATGTAAATACATCACAGGCCACACAACATAATCAATGGTCTGGCCCGATTTTGTGTAGGCTTTATACAGTTCTGGACTGAATTTCCCATCTACTGGAATACTGAAGTCTAGATGAACTGGAGGCTGAGTACACCGCATCCACCAGCAGACTTCAACGACATCTCTCGCAAAATTCAAAACATTAGAAAACTTGTCATTGTCCAGAGTTATCTCACTTGGCTCGGTCACGTGACCGTCTATGATAGGCTTAGCAAAATCAGCCCTAGCGGAATTTGCTTTTCTGTCAGGAATATTTTCTTTTCCTACTGCATTGCTAATATTAAGGGAATTGGAACCTGTGGTAAATTTTTGCCTCTTTGGCGTATTATGATACTCGGTTTCGGGAGGGTTTGCTGCCTTCTTGTATACTGCTTTTCCAAAGTCCCCTTTTTGTTCATGTTGTTCACACAACTTATTATTCTCTCCTCTATACACGTCACCAGATCCAGAACTGGTACACAACTGCATTCTGCGTTGGATCAGTTTAGAAACAACAGACGTCAGCTTCTGAAAGTGCAAAAAAATTATTTTTTTAAATTAACTTCATTTTCTATTTATCAAAATGAGTAAATAACTATATGCAGCTTGCAAAAGTATTACACAGATACGTTGGTAGCTACCTCTTGACAAGTCTGAATAAGGTACTTGTGGTGTTTTCTCTTCAATGCGCCAGTAGACTTGCGCAGCTTTGTTCTTTCCTCATCTGTCAGTTTATTATCCAACGCATGCAGCTAATGAAATTAATAACACAACTGCATTAAATTCATTTCATTTTTTCATAAATCTGCTAACTATTCAGTTGAACGGACAGCTAGTTAGATTTTATTTGTATATATATTTTCAACTGTGTAAGTAAAACAAAAAGCTGTACTTTGCCAGTAAAAACGTACCACTGAAAATATTAAACAATAAAACATTTTCTTTCAAGTGTTATATCAATCTATGAAATACATGGTATAAGTTTAGGAAAAAAAACTTTTCAAAAAAACTCTTAGGTAAGTTAACTATACATTCTTATGATTAAGTTGGACCTTTTTGATGAACACCTAATCTTTCATATAAATAAACTTATTTTAATTTCCATAAGTTAAAATTACTTCCCGCAATACTTAGTTACCACACCTCTTGATCAGTTATTGTATAGAGCCAGTAGCCCTATATAGCTGGGCAATAAAACACAGATAGTGTTTGGTAATGTAACTATGAAGGTTCTCGGGTACCACCTTTCTTTGAGAGGGATCACTCTCCTGGACACATTCTAGTAGTTGACACTCTGGTAACCATAACAGCCATAGATCGGAGTCCTTGCAGAGACTAAAGGCTTCCTATAGACAGAAAATAAACAGTAATAACACTACAGCTACATCCTTTGACAAACAATGGATAATAGCGAGCGCAGCGAGGCGGCGCGAAGCGCCGCTTGCGTAGCGAGCTCCCTAGACAACGTGTACGAACGGAGGAAATTCGAGTTGAAATCTGCACATTTTTCAAAGAAATTTTTATGAGGCCACGTGAAAAAGTTCTACATATCCCAATATTTGCATTCCCATTGTTCTTTCCCACTGTAAGCCCATGCGGAGGAGCTGCAATTATTTAAGAAATAAACAACGTTATTTAGTGAACATGGCGTTATGAATAGCAATTGCTCTGTTGGCATATTCCATGATGCGCGCTAGCGCATCATGGAAAATATGCCAGCATAGCAATTGCTATTCATAACGCCATGTTCACTAAATAATCATTGTTTATTACTTATATTTGCATTTTACCACTCGCAAATACCCTGTATTAGCCTAGACCTTGACATTTAGCTATCGCATCAAAAGTAAACATTCAGACTGTAATGTATCTTTTTAATTCACATAGATTTGTTAACAGAATCAATGATATGTTATAACAGTAATTCCTTTTAAATGTTATCAAAAACATGTTTTAATATTACATGTAAATACGTCAATTTTAATGGAGTTGGAGAAAAACACAGTGGTTTAAATCTATAACGTCATGGAAAAGTATATAATATAACGTTACACCTTTGTGACGTCATAGTATACTGACAGAGCAATTGCGATTATAGAGAAATAATTGCAGCTCCTCCGTATGGGCTTACAGTGGGAAAGAACAATGGAAATGCAAATATTTCTCTATAATCGCAATTGCTCTGTCTGTATACTATGACGTCATAAAGGTGTAACGTTATATATACTTTTCCATGACGTTATAGATTTAATATAGCATTAAATCATGATTTTTTTAAGTATACACTCTCATAACTGCAGCGGTGTGTGCATACAAATTGAGTAACGCGCGTTAGCGCGTTATGAAAATTTGTATGCACACACCGCTGCAGTTATGAGAGTGTATACTTCAAAAAATCATGATTTAATGCTTATATTTACATTTTTTTTAACTTCTTGCCTTGTCTGCAAATGTGATTCATACCTTAAAATTCATATTTTATCCTAAGGGTAAGTTAATATTAATGGAAGAGCCACAGTAACAGCCACAAGCGTGAACTTTGATTTTCGCTTGTGACGTTGCAGTTTACAGCGTTCAACGTTTGTGACGTCATAATAAAACTCGTCAATTTGACCTTTGACTACTTGTTGCATTTAGAGGCATTTGAAAATCACAGAATTTAATGGGAAAACACAGTAGAATGTAAATATACCACTATACGATACATCATGTGTTTTTCTCCAATTACAGTCTGAATGTATACTTTTGATGTAATAGCTTAATGTCAAGGTCTAGGCTAATACAGGGTATTTGCGAGTGGTAAAATGCAAATATAAGTAATAAACAACGATTATTTAGTGAACATGGCGTTATGAATAGCAACTGCTCTGCTGGCATAATATGCCAACAGAGCAATTGCTATTCATAACGCCATGTTCACTAAATAACGTTGTTTATTTCTTAAATAATCCTTTTTCGGTGCATAGCAACATGGTGGAACAGGAAGCGTTTCTAAGGAAAATGCTTACCTCTTAATCGTTTCATTCATAACAACAAAAATCCTTTAAGAACACTAAAGTAAACAACACATATGCTTACGTTAAAATAAACTGTACCTATCTGAACTTTTGCTAACATATGACGTCATTTCCTTTCCCGAATTTTTCCGACAATTTACGAGAACTGTCGAGCACAAAATAAAGTTAACTATGACGTCACAGTGATTTCGCGCAATAAATTAAGAGGTGGATCAAGCACATGTACTGGGATGTACTGGGTGTAACGTGTACTGTAGTAAGTACTCAGTATCAGTATTAATGGTAACTCTTCGGCTGATTAGTTTTGTTTTGATCATATTTTTTTACTAAGTAAATACACATGCAAGCTCCATACTTTAATTTACTGTCATATATTGATCCGATTGTAATATGCATGCGTGAGGTAGGTGACAAAAAATTATTTAAAAAATGTCTACAACGCATATATAGCATAAAAAAAACAAAATTATAAACGAATTGATGATACAGAGGAAAATAACAAGAAACAAAATGGGAAAAAACACACTCAGACAAGCAGTTTATTGTTTACTGGTTTTAATGATCATTATTTAAAAGTGAAGGAATGATAAAACATGATTGTCTTTTTATAAAAAAGAAATCAAAGTTAACGGCTTTGATTCAACATATTTTAATAAGTCTGTTTTACATTTAATTTATGCTCAGTGGTTGTTTGTTTAAGTGTATTAGCCTAAAATGGACAATTGGAATAAAGGTTTGATAACTTCGGGTTCCTTGCGGTGATAAAAGTGTTCGAGACAAAACCAAAGTTTTTAGGTTGGGGCAAGTCCACGGGTTAACGTTGCATTTAACGATGATGAGAGATGTTTGGTTCTGCGCTCGCCCCAAAGGTCACACCGTAAAACATATTATGCAATACCTTATGTCATGGACCAACCTTAACTATCTGCAGCAGGAGGGTGACGGCCACCTTGTCCTGGAGGCCTCCGGAGCTGAGATCCTCCATGGCGTCCGTCCATTTGTCGTCGTACATTTCACGGAACATGTCGTTCAGCTTCAGGGGCCGGAACTCGTCACTCAGGTCCGTGATTCCAGGGTTGTTGGACGTTAACCTCGTCCCTGCAATCTCACTTAACCTGTTGAAGAAGGAAATTTTCCATTGGCATGAAATATTTTTCCTCTTTCCACGGTCCAATAAAAACAGCTTAATCTAAAGAGAATTGAACTTAAAATTTTGACAAAACCTAATTAGCCTTGATGGTATTAAGAAGAATTACTTTGAATTTTAGAAATTGTTTTCTATTGATTTTATCATAAACTTTCAACCTCCATTACAAAATAACTTCCCCCATGTGGGTTAGGATAATTACATGTATGAACAAACTTAAATCTAGCTACCATTATCAGAAATGTAAAACTTAATATAATTTAACGTAAAAAAAATATAGTAACTAGTATCAGGTTATTTTGTTTCTTGAAAAGAACATTTTAAAAACAACTCGTTTTTTTTTTCATGTTTTATCTCTAATTATAATTAATATTAATATTATATAATTAACTAAGCCTTTTACATAAGGATGTTTTGTGCATTGTTGGTTGGAGTAGGTTCAAAAACAAAGAATGTTCAATGGTGCAGTGGGCAGACACACAAACACCGACTAAACTGTGATCAGAAAAGCTCATTTGAGCTTTCATATCAGTAATCCGAGATTCCTCTGACTCTACCCCCGCTTTTATATTGTGACTTGCGCAAGTCACAATATAAAAGCGGGTGTAGAGTCAGAGGAATCTCGGATTATCATGTCAGGTGAGTTCAAACGGTTCAAAAACAGATAAACAAACAATTAGGATTTACCTCGTGAGTAATGCTTCCTTTTCCATTTTAAGTGTATCAACTTTCTTTTCACAAGTGTTGTTTCGTTGTTGCAATTCTTTGACCTGTTTCTCCAGTTGTCTGACATAATTGGCCAATGTTTGGCTCTGTGTTTCTGTGTTAGTTTTTAACTGACATTGAAGTGAATTAATGCGTTCTTTACTGCTAGATAACTCCTCTTCTATGCCCGCTTTCTTCCTGAAAAATTATTATCAAGCATTACATTAGGTTAGTAAAAATACTACTATTGCTCATTTGAATTCTTACTTTTAAAAATATTCTGAAATATGATATCAAAATGAAATGACTGATTTGATTTATAAATTTGTTAGGCATAAAAACAAATGCTCAATACCAGGCTCCCTGTAATTTTACTTACTTCTCAATTTTCATATTTTTCATGCAGAGAAACTCAACATCTCTTTTTAACCTGGAAGAATATTCTACTTTAACTGTTTTATAAAAATCGTAATCTTTACTAATCACAAAGAAAATTGTAAGCTATGGTTTATTAGGAAAAAATAATAAGTTTATCTTACGCAACATTCTCATCTTGTAGTCTGCAGATCATATTCATTAAACTTCTACAATAAAAATGCAGAAAGCTATGAAAACCGAAACTTCCTAAAATAAATGCTTACACTGAAATTGCAGCTATACCATAATTTATTTGCATATGTTTTTCCCAGTTCATTGAGGAGAAAAGGACCTAAAATTAGAAGATCATATTCTAATCCTCTGTGACTAATTATAATTAGCAATATTTGTCCTTACAATAATCCTTGAGAAATATGCTGTAGTTGTGTTTCATCTGCCCCCATTCCTTGGTTTACACGAATGACAAATTGTTTAGAGTCATCATCTAAAAGGTGCCAGGCTTTTAAAGGAACACACCTCGGTCTCCTAGAGAAAAATAGAATTGATCAAAATCATGTAAATAAATCTTCATATCTCCCTCACCATCATGCAATAAATGTATAGTGTTAGTCCTACCCTTCAATGTCTGCAATGTTTTCACATATTGTAATGGCGATTCTTTTTTCTGTGGCACATTCTTCAATAAGCTGATCCAGATTCCTTTTAAAATTGTAATTTAACAATTATGAACTTACTGTAAACATATAAAAAAGTATCTTCTGAAAATCTTTCATGGAAATTGTAAACACAGTAATAAACTACCATATCATTTACTTTTTTAACTTGGACAACATTGTGAAAAAGGAAAAATCGATTTGTTCATTCTCCATTCCAGAAAGAAGAGCATCATATTCTTCGTCGTTGATATCAGAGATGAATCTCAATTTAGGAGTTTTCTCGCGCTTACTGGAAACATAATATGTCATATTTCATAAGAAAAAAGTTTCTAAAAAGGACTCTTGCAATCTGTTTTAACTTGCATATGATTGTTACATTATTTTAAGGTTATATAAATACTATCACCATACTCAGCAAATCTTTTCAACCGGTAACAATTCTTCTGGAGGCCCTTAAGGAGATTCGTAAAATATGTTAAAGACCTGTAATTTAGAAGATGTGCATGTGAAACAGTGAGATAAGCTTTGTGAGCCGATTTTCATTAGGTAATCTTTCATTATTCTATATACAATAGGATATGGTCAATGCTAATCATATAAAAGTTACTCTTTGAGTTGTGTCCCCTTTTCTGACCAAACATGCTGCCTCCAAGCAGTCGGTAAAGTGGCTGCCCATTCATCCCGGGATCTAATCTGTGGTCTCTGACCTTCCTTGGCCTCTATTTGTTGTTGCCTTAATACAGCGAAAAACACGGACATTAACATAAATAACCTGCCAAAAATACTAGTACATACATGTAGAGGCATCTTAGTGCCACCAAAACTCGGCAATCTAAGTACAGAACATTTATAATATGAAATATAAAGAAAAGTTCACGACCACTTAAAGAGACTTTGACACGATTTAAGCTAAAAATCTTCAAATTTTATTTTTCCATTTTAGCATCTAGAATGATATATGTGGGTATTTTTAATGATTTGCAAAATTTGAAAGTCAAGTATCGAGTTACAAGCAAGATCCAGAGTTTGAAACTCTTTGTTATGTAAACAAAGCTTGAGTCTTGTTATTGTTTACACATGTGTGGTATTGGTATGAGTTTCATTCAAAGGTTGCATTTTTTATGTTGATAATATTTTTATGAACACATTGAATCGGTTATTTTTTTTTTGGCCTGAGCCTTTTTTGTCACAGAAATTGTAATTTCTGTTCTTTTCATTATTTGTAAACAAATAATCATAAGACTCGAGTTTTGTTTACATAACAATGATTTCTTACATCTGTATCTTACTTGTAATTTGACTTCTAACATTAGTGATTTTGTCAATCATTCAAAATGCGCATGTAAACCATTTTAAACATAAAAAATAAAAAACATAAACATTTGATCTCAAATTGTGTAAAGTAAATTAAAGTCAACTTGGCACCTGGTAAACCCGGCACCCAGTGAAGTTAATTCGGCAGCTATAGTAAAATCGGCACTTGTGTTAAATATGATTAATAAAACATATATTACCCACACTGTTGATTTTAATCAATGTGTTTCTATATCATTTTCAAAACGATCTTTATAGTTCGTTTACTGTGCATTTTTACCCTGTCCGAATCCTTTACACTCTGTGTAAAAGTATTTTATATGCAAAAGTCGATAAAATATTGTATTTGATCATAAATATGCAACTGATTAGCATTTCTTAAAATTGAACTAAAAAACGAATTCATTGTGAGTCATGGTAATTAAAGGGTAGGTTGCAGTTAGTTTTACCTTTCATTGTACTCTTGTCGCGCCATCACTGTATCCATGGGAATAAACAATCTGTAAACCAAAATAAAGAGATATGACAAAAGCCGAGTCATACGAGGGTTGTTAGAAAAGTTCGCGAGCAAAGTGATTTACGGCAAAATTACTGTGTACTTTGCATGATGACGTATGTTTTATTAAATGACTACTAATTGAAAATAAGTACGCAATATGGTTTTGAAGTTGTTATCAAAAGATACAGCGATATTTATTTTGCATGAATTGGATTCACGGAGCACCATGTCATATTTTCACGACGTCAGGTGACGTCAAACTACTGAAGGGCAATTTAAAACTGTCACTCTCTTTCAAAGTAAACAAGTGCACCTTTTAGTTCACACAGTTTTCATGCCATTAACCTATTTTTAAAACGCATGTTCACACTATTATTTGTCATTTTTTTGTATAATGTCTTTTGTGTCGTATCGTAGTTCATTTAGGTCCGAAAATCTCTGTCCATGCAGTTTCAACTTCAGATAAGGAAATAAAGCGAAATCCATAGGTGCAAGATCCGGGCTGTATGAGGGGTTGGGGTGCTGCAAGAGCTCAATATATCAGTATTCCCTCAATTCCAATTGTGGTTCCAATTGTAAACCTTTGTCCTATAAAAATAGCAGCATCTAAAAACCTTTTGGTCTCCATCGGAGATTTTTTCTCGTGCACACAAAATTTAATGACGACCCAGTGCTCCACGATTATGTACAAAATTCATTACAATCTTGTACCTCAATATCTTAGTGATATTGCTAACATTTTTAGGAAAGATAATTCTCGCTACAATACCCGTTATGAAGACAATTATATACCTCAAGTATGTTACATATAAAAAATCATTTATTCCAGATGCTATAGGCAAATGGAACTCACTAAATTCGGATATTAAAAAATCAACATCCATCCGCCAGTTTCAAAGAAGCATCTCTAATAATGGCAGTGATTCAAAAGTTCCAAAATATTTTCTTCATGGCAAAAGAGTAGCTAACATCATTCATACAAAATTAAGACACAATTGTTTACTAAATTATGATTTACACAGAAGAAATATTGTTGATTCTCCAAATTGCATATGTGGAAAGAAAGAAGATGTATATCATTTTTTATTTGTTTGCAAACTATTTTCTAATGCAAGGAATACCTTATTTAATGAACTATTCCAAATACAAAATTTAGGTATAATAGATTCGCATACTTTACTATGGGGTAATGACAACCTAGATTATAAAACTAATGTTAGAATTTTCACAGCTGTGCAGAACTTTATAATCAATTCTCGCAGATTTACATAAGTATACTATTATGTTCTCTACCATTTTTTTTTTCAATATATGTGTATATACCTGTACCATGTTTTATGACAATTGCAAATTACTTGTAATTGGGTGAGAACCTAGTAAGTTGCAAGAACTTGTGTTCGAACCCTTTGTATATTATATATACAATAAAATATGTTCAAACCAAACCAGTGCTCCAAGGTATCCATTTACATTAACGTTTTTGTATGGAACGCCATGGCTGCCTTATGTTAGATAATTTTATTATATGCGTGGGTCTATTATTATATGCTGTGGTTCTATAATTATATGCTGTGGGTCTATAATTATATGATGTGGGTCTATACTTATATGCTGTGGGTCTATTATTATATGCTGTGGTTCTATAATTATATGCTGTGGGTTTATTATTATATGCTGTGGTTTTATAATTATATGCTGTGGTTCTATAATTATATGCTGTGGTTCTATAATTATATGCTGTGGTTCTATAATTATATGCTTTGGGTCTATTATTATATGCTGTGGATCCATTATAATATGCTGTGGGTTCAATTATATGTTGTGGGTTCATAATTATATGCTGTGGGTCTATTATTATATGCTGTGGGTTTATTATTATATGCTGTGGTTTTATAATTATATGCTGTGGTTCTATAATTATATGCTGTGGTTCTATAATTATATGCTGTGGTTCTATAATTATATGCTTTGGGTCTATTATTATATGCTGTGGATCCATTATAATATGCTGTGGGTTCAATTATATGTTGTGGGTTCATAATTATATGCTGTGGGTCTATTATTATATGCTGTGGGTCTATCATTATATGTTGTGGGTTCATAATTATATGCTCTGGGTTCATTATTATATGCTGTGGTTTCATTATTATATGCTGTGGGTTCATAATTATATGCTGTGGGTTCATTATCATATGCTGTGAGTTCATTATTATATGCTGTGGGTTCATAATTATATGCTGTGGGTTCATAATTATATGCTGTGGGTTCATTATTATATGCTGTGGGTTCATAATTATATGCTGTGGGTTCATAATTATATATGCTGTCGGTTTATTCGAAACTAGCTATTCGAATCCGGATTTCTCTTTTTGGAGTTTACATTTACAAGCACTTTCAGCTGACACCAAGGACAATGGTCGTGTGACCTTGACTGAGACCCATATGCTAAAAATTGCTTTTCAGAACTTTGTTGTCGCCGGGCGCATAGTGTCTCACAAACACATCTTGTTTCAATTTATCAATATTATACTTTCAGACAAAGCAGAAAATGTGTTTGTGTTTTAAATCTTTTATTTTTCTTTACTACTATAAAAATTGATTAAAATACTGAGTATGCAAAATTGATTTCTTGTTTTATTTTCTATTATCAACTATAATAATTGAAGCTTTACTATTAATCGTTGATGTTTTAAAAGATTCTTTAAAGGGAGTGTGCTATTAAAAATCAAGTACAAGCTTGAAAATCTATACCGACGTTTGAGAGTACATTACTGAAAGTCCAAGTAGCTCAAAAAATTCTATGTCTTGGCATCTCTCTTAGCGCAGCCGTACGTGTTTGCTCACGAATTCTATCAGGACACATTTTTATAGTGCGTTACCTTTTCTATACATGTACACAATGTTGAAAACACTATCTTTTATTTGTTTGAGGAACTGAAGTAGAGATGTGTATTCAGCCTCGCCCAATGCCCGGAAATCCAACACAGATTCAATTTTGCAGTATTTTATGCCACTGTCATCGAAGATTTGGGGGTACATAGTTTTTCACAAACACATCTTGTATTTATTTTGGTTAACTTGGCTTTTTTCCCTTTGAAGAACTACTCATAATTAATCAAATGACATGAATTTAAGATCAGAATTTTCTCACTCTCTTTATAATAATGTGATGGCGGATCAATAAAAGAAATACAGTAACGGTGCATTTAGGGGGCAAACAAATTATGAAATTAAAATCAGATGCGTTTTTGAAGCACCATGCGCCCGGCGGCAACAAATTTCGAAAAAGCAAATTTTTAGCATATAGGTCACAGTTAAGGTCACAAACTCATTGTCCTAGGTGTCATTTAAATGCACCTAATTAGTGAAGTATGCATACCAAATAAGATGTCTCTTTCTCCTATGGTTCAAAAGTTATGGCGAAGGTTAAAGTTGACAACAGACAGACAAACAGGACAAAAACAATATACGATTCGGACGCATAAAAATGTGTCCTGATAGAATTCGTGAGCAAACACGTACGGCTGAGCTAAGAGAGATGCCGAGACATAGAATTTTTTTATCTACTTGGACTTTCAGTAACGTACTCTCAAATGACGGTATAGATTCTCAAGCTTGTACTTGATTTTTAATAGCACACTCCCTTTAAAGAATCTTAAACATCAACGATTAATAGTAAAGCTTAAGTTATTATAGTTGATATAATAAATAAAACAAGAAATCAATTTTGCATATTCAGTATTTTAATCATTTTTTATTGTAGTAAAAAAAAATAAAAGATTTAAAACACAAACACATTTTCTGCTTTGTCTGAAAGTATGATATTGATAAATTGAAACAAGATATGTTTGTGAAACACTATGCGCCCGGCGACAACAAAGTTCTGAAAAGCAATTTTTAGCATATGGGTCTCAGTCAAGGTCACACGACCATTGTCCTTGGTGTCAGCTGAAAGTGCTTGTAAATGTAAACTCCAAAACGAGAAATCCGAATTCGAATAGCTAGTTTCGAATAAACCGACAGCATATATAATTATGAACCCACAGCATATAATAATGAACCCACAGCATATAATTATGAACCCACAGCATATAATAATGAACCCACAACATATAATAATGAAACCACAGTATATAAGTATGAACCCACAGCATATAATAATGAAACCACAGCATATAATAATGAACCCACAGCATATAATTATGAACCCACAACATATAATAATGAAACCACAGCATATAATTATGAACCCACAGCATATAATAATGAACCCACAGCATATAATAATAGACCCACAGCATATAATAATAGACCCACAGCATATAATTATGAACCTACATCATATAATTGAACCCACAGCATATAATAATAGATCCACAGCATATAATAATAGACCCACAGCATATAATTATAGAACCACAGCATATAATAATAGAACCACAGCATATAATTATAGAACCACAGCATATAATTATAAAACCACAGCATATAATAATAAACCCACAGCATATAATTATAGAACCACAGCATATAATAATAGACCAACAGCATATAATAATAGACCCACAGCATATAATTATAGACCCACATCATATAATTATAGAACCACAGCATATAATTATAGACCCACAGCATATAATAAAATCATCTAACATAAGGCAGCCATGGCGTTCCATATTTTTGACTCATTTTTTAGCGTTGGTCGATCATTGGCGATAAAACGGTCAGAAATTATTCAACTTAATTGACACTTTCACCAAATGACCTTCAGAACTAATTGTGATCTCATGTGAATTATCGTATATTTTTATGCGCTTAAAGTGTACATTTTCTTAATAAGGAAAAATGCGTACAAAATATAAAACAATTAAAAACTGACATGCTCCGTGAAGCATACCTTATCAAAGTAATTAATCTGTATATTTTTCAAGGTGCATTTAAAATAAACAAATGTTTACATATTTCTTAGAAAAAACGTCAAGATTAAATATGAAAAGTTTCGCTGGTATCATGCGAATAGTCCGCTCACAATTGAACTTGTCCGCGAACTTTTCTAACAACCCTCGTACTTCAAATCTCATTTTGATTCGCATGTATTCAAAATAAAGATAATATATAAAACAGTACAAAACCAGATTCAAATAAGTTACGCACAACAACCTTATTCCAAAACACGTGCTTTTACGTGCCCTGCTTAATTCTGGTGTTCAATCATCACAGGATGGGCCTACATCATTACACAATTAAAGTACAGTTGTATTATTGTTTGAGCATTTTCTAACCATATATTGTGAATAATAATTCATACAAAGAAATATGTGTATCACAAGAGCTTAGGTTAATAAATGCTATACACTTACAAAATGTGTCGGGGGCAATGCTTACAAAATATATATATAGGGTAGACTTAATTAATATTAATTAGGCATACATAATAGCTAGTATTCAGAAAGGTGTATATTAAATGTAGTCTTCTCATGAATATTTTAAAATTCTTCACATTTTAGCAACCACAAGTATAAGTTCATGATTCATAGTATTAGAATGTTACTATAGATAATTTATCTCAGTGTGTATTTTCATCTAAATCTTAATCCCGTGTGGGACCCCTTCGTTTTCAAGTAAACCGAAAGTAGATTTGGGTCAAACTAAACGAACAAGGAACTTTATAATATTTTATTCAACGGATGCCATATTTCTGTATTTCAATATATAAATTCCTTATTTTCATAATATTTCAAAAACACAAAAGGAAATTTCCGGTTGATTTGATTATTTTATATCAAAGGTGAAAAGTTGTATCCGTTTAATTTAACAGTTGGATGGAAGTAGCTTCCTCACAAATCCTTAAAACAATCTGCTTCCTTGATAATACTAAAACAAACAAAAAACCAATACTGAGTACCCCCAATAAAAAATGCAGAAATAATTTTATATGAGAGAGAGAGAGAGAGAGAGAGAGAGAGAGAGAGAGAGAGAGAGAGATTCACGGCCAAGCTACCTTTTTTCATTTTTATTAATCATCTTAATCATCATCATATACCATCATAATTAATTCAACCTTCGTAAAAGAAAATACTTTTTTTCATAAACGTCAAAAGAATCTATTTCACGAGCTTATCTACTGTATATAATTAGGCCTAGTTCTAGGATTTTTAAATTCTGCGGACATTGGATGTAAAAGTTTTAAAATGATATCAAATTTATAATACACGAAGAATAAAAAGAATCCGTCATGTGGATTGACCGAAAACATAATTACATATAATCCTAATCAACTCAACAAAACTTTATAAACAAACCCTATTCAAACACAGAACTTCAGAAGCAGAAGCTTGTTCAAACAAAGCCTAGGACCATGGTTATTTAACACTGTTCAACAGTTGAAATGCGACCTCCGATTACGTGTAGGTAATATCACTGGGTGGTTTTATCGAGGTTTAACGTTAATCAATGATTGAAAAATCATGGAATATGCATATACTTCGAAGTTCAATGAAAGATTCAAGAAGGAAAATGGAGATCGGGGTGCTTTATACCGGAAGCTACAAAAATTATGTCGAAAATATGTGTCCAGAAATTATTACCAAAACTGTGCACGAACTACGTTTCCCTTCCTGGGTACTTTGCGTTCCTATAAAGTGAAGGATTATCTTGCTAATGACGTAATATCAGGACTTACCGTGGGGGTGATGCAAATTCCACAAGGTAAAATCTCTCTACTTTTCTTTTGAGTCATTGACTATTGAGGAAATTCGAAATGTACACTTGGCTGAATGAGTATGGTGCGCCATTTATGCAATTAAAAATAAAATGAACACAATGGAGAAAACGTTGTCACTGAGTCCTGATTTAAATTCAACAAGCTAACAATTCAAGATTTTAAAAAGAAAATGATTACCACATGTAAAGGTGTTTTATTTGTCAACTTTTATTTTTCTATTAAAATCGACAGCCGATCAGTAAATTTTGGCCAAACAACAGATTTTTGAAGGATGTTGTTTATTCAGAATTTGAGTCTTCGGATTGCTTTAATTAACGTTCAATGTCATGAAATCTCAATCATAGTATAATATTTTGAGGATTTTTTTTAACTTCAAACCTTTATTCTAAAAAACAACAGACCACCCAGTGTTTGGGTAAAAAATATAACATTAAAATTGAAGCTTTATAACATACAAAAGATGGGTTTTCATTATCATCTTAAGACATCTTTGGAATTTTTTATGTTTAATTTTTTATATTAATACTTTTAATAACGATATTTTGTAGGTATGGCGTACGCCATGCTTTCGTCGCTTCCCCCGATATGTGGGCTATACATATCGTTCTTTGGTCCACTCGTTTACTTCTTCCTGGGCACGTCAAAGCACGTGTCGATGGGTAAGATGTACTGTTTGAAATGCATTACAAGACTACTGAAATTCGCTTATTTCATATTTTATTATTTCAAAATTATTTGTAGAACCATGGTTAATCGGCAAATAACATATATACGTTACACTATTCGTAACATACTTCATAAAGCTTCTAAGTATTTTGTTAACTTCTGATTGCTGTTTTGGTGGGGGGTTTTTAATGAACCTATTCTGACAGTGACACTTCTTTTCGTTTCTACAGGCTGTATATCGATTGTAAGTCTTATGATTGCTTCCGTATTGGATGACGCTCTATCTTATTCCGGCCTAAACACAGACCAAAGTCTCATTGCTCAGAATCTCACTGCCCATGCCGTGCTGAGCTCACCCGAGTACAACATGTCTAACTACAGCCAGTCAAACAGTACAGTTGAAGCCTTTCCTTTACCCGGTGTTTCTCAGGGACAGCTACCTGACACCCCCATCAACAGGTTCAAAATTGAGCTTGCCAGCGCTCTGTCATTAATTTCAGGGATAACCATGGTAACTGTTACTTCCTGTACTGGATTTACAAATTGTTATTGATCAACAAAATATATGTTTAAGCGTTAACTTTTCAATTTAATTTCATAGCATTAGTACAATAGAAAATGTTTAATTCACATGTGCTTGGAATGGGTTTTTATTTCATGTTTTCTCCATAAAATTTTGCAAAGAACCATATTTTGGAGAAAATAGAAAAATTATGATAATATTTGAATATTTATTTTTTGTTTCTTGCTTAATTGTCAAACTGACAAAAACTCACACGAAGTTGCTCTTGAAAAGGTTTGATATTGATGACTCGAACATTGATTTGTTGGCTTTTCGTAGATAGCCCTGGGTAGGTTTGGTTTTAGCATCAGCGATAACAATAAATCGAGTAGTGAATTTGGCTTTATTTCGTAGATAATCCTGGGTAGGTTTGGTTTTGGCATCATCACCACCTACATGCCAGAGCCCATGGTGAGCGGGTTTACGTCAGCTGTGGCTGTCCAGATCATCACTGCGCAGGCCAAGCACATCTTTGGTCTGGATGTTGTGCGGCATAATGGGTACTACAAGACGATTAAGGTCAGTTCTGTAAATTTAAAAACCATTACATGCGATTCTCTGAATACTATTTCTAGAAAGAAACCGTACTATAATCATGCCTTTATTTTTCCACTGTAGAACTTTATTAAAAAGACTGCGAATAACATTATCAAGATACTGGGTTTCTCTCTAAAAGAATTATTTTGTAGGTATTAAATATTAACATAAGCTTACAGATCTGGAAAAAAAAAACATATTTCATATGTGCTGATCAAGATAATTCTGATATTTGCAGGCACGTAGCATCGTTTTTTAAGAAGGGGGGGGGGGCTCATCCAAAAAATCTTGATAAGAAAAAAAGGAGGAAAATTCGCATAAGCATAAAAATCCTCATTCATTGGGGGAGAGGATGGGGACTGTACCTATATTGTATACCTATAACATTAATTTCACTATCAGTTTTCTTATTTTTACTTAGATGCCACGAAAACTCAGTTTTCTACATGAATATTTTAGAAAAAATGTTTGCTGCCAGAAAGAGTGTCCCCCCATCCCGATGCCACGTGTCTGTATTTTTGCTTTGCTTTTGACATCACGGTATCAAGTGTCATTTGCGCTATATCCAATGTTTGTATTAATATTAGATAACATATTAATGGTAGATTTTTGTATCATTAGTGGTTAGTTAGAAGAGTATTACACGTAATATACCTCGCTTTTTCTAGGAATCAGTTAATCATTTTAATCGTTTATCACACAGAAACTCAGTAAACTAGTTGTACATGTCTTTTTTGCACATTGTAGGTTATTTATATAAGATTGCATTATAGCAAATTTAAAATTCTTGAAGTCGATGTCCGAGAAATAAAGCCCGCATAATTAAATTTGATATTGCCAAGCATACGTCAAAATATATTGAACATGTACATCATATTTTTAATCGCCAAAACTTACAAATATAGCTCAATATACATTATTGATATGTTCGAATGCCACTGAGTAATCGAATTCCCCAAAATAGATCACAAAACTGACGCTTATTGCCACAGATAGTGGTGTAGGGGGTGTTTAAACATTTCAGCTTTCGATGCTTAAAGTGTATCCTAGAACCCATCGCCTAAGATTTATTGTGAATTTTTCAGAATAAAAACATAATCCGTTGAAGTAAAAGAACAACAGAGGATGTCGAAAAAGGAAAGAAATGTTGTTAAAGATGATAAAGAGTAAACAAAAAAATAAATGAATATTATTTTATTTTAATTACAGACCTGGATAGACATACTGAGAGGTATCAATGGTACACAGTGGCTCCCATTGCTTATATTTTGTTTTTCTTTTGTCATTCTGTACATCGTCAAAGTCCATATCAACATCCGTTACAAGACAAAACTCAAGGTCCCCATTCCAGCTGATCTCATCGTGGTGAGTATAGCAAATCATTAATGTAATTAAACAAGCATTCGATATCTTTCAATGTGTGAACTGTGGTTTTGCGTTTGATTTTTATTCATCTTGTTACAAAGGTTGTCCTAGCAACAGTGATTGCGTACGTTGCAAAGTTACCCGAGAACAACGGACTGAATGTTGTCCGAGAGATCCCCGCGGGGTGAGTAGTAACAACGGCTAACACATCGGCCAGCAAATTACTTCATAATATTCAGGCACGTAGCATCGTTTTTGAAAGTGGGGGGGCCAGACCCATCCAAAAAATCTTGACAAGCAAAAAAAGGGACATTTAAAGTTTTCCAAAAATCTTCAAAATCATAATCCGTGGGGGGGGGGGGGGGGGGGGGGGGGGGGGGGGGGGGGGGTGGGGTGGCAGACTCAACTATACTTCCAAAAAAAAATTCTTCCCTACCAAAATTTTTCCCTCCAAATCATGAAATTCCTAATCCGTGGGGGGGGGGGGGGGGGGAGGTAACTTCAATTTGACTACTCATTTCCTAATTTTCATACCAATTTTTTACTAACTTCCAAAAAAGTGGGGGGGCCAACTCCATTATAATTCATTTTTTTATATGTAAATTTTAAAAAATTTGTTGCTGCGAGAAAAAGTGGGGGGGCCAGGCCCCCCCCTGGCCCCCCCTGATGCTACGTGCCTGATATTGTATTGCTTTTGAATGAGGCATCATCTTAACCCTCAGCTCTCCAATAGATTTTTGATTTTACTCCCCTTTGGCATAATCACTAAGTGTTTATGTCTTAAAGTCTTTGCGAGACTGAAACACAAAAACTGGGAAACATACAGATGTGTTCGTACTTTTGTATTTCATGTATTTCAAATAAATTGAATATGCTTGTTCTCAATTAATATGCAATTAAAGTTAAATATGCGTTAATTTAAGTATTCTACATAATATGAGCATTATTGTATTCCAGTTTTCCATCCTTTCGTCCACCTGATATGTCTCTCGTTTTCTCGCGTTACTTGAAAGACGCCATTATGATTGGGGTAGTAGCATTTACCCAGACAGTTTCCATAGCCAAGATATTAGCCCAGACAAATAATTACGACATCGATTCAAACCAGGTTTAGCATTTTATAGCATGGGTAATTTGATATATTCTATTTCAATCTGTAAACGCATAGCAACGATTCTAAGTTAGTGTGTATGTGTTAATCATAGGAAATGGTAGCATATGGAGCCGGAAGCGTGGTTTGTTCCCTGTTTTCTGGGTACATTCCTGCGGGGTCGGTAGGAAGAAGTATGGTACAAGAGGGAGCAGGTGGTAAAACTCAGGTGAGACGGCGGTGTTATAGACAAAATGTCATGACAATGTCAAATACAATGTATAAAATGGATGGAACTGCTACACATTTTCTGGAAAACTAAATGAAATGGGGAAGGGGTGTTCTTCCACCCAGAATGGAATTCCTGGATTAGTCAATGTATTGATACATGATATTTGTTTAATAATATTCTTGGTTATGCTATATTGTTACTGTTGAATTCGACCTTACAATTACTAATATGGTATTTTCAAACAAGCCATGAAAAGTTACACACTATCACTCCAGTCTTTTATATGAACCATCAATGAATGATCTTTATTTCCCAGGTGGCGTCTTTGTTTGGTTGTCTCGTTGTCTTAGTTGTTATCGTCGCTATAGGACCTCTATTTTATCATCTACCAAAGGTATAGTAATGTTTATATTGCACTGACATTTCATATACATTTACTTTTTTATTTATATTTTCATGTTAAAACCTTATTGACCAGTCAGAGGCAACATTTAGAGACTGTACTTTGTTTGTTTCCATATTGCAATAACATGATGTTTATCGTGACAAACATTTTACTGCAGTGTGTTCTGTCCGCTGTGGTGCTCATGAGTTTACGGGGAATGTTCCTACAGTACACCGAGCTACCCTCACTGTGGCGCAAGTCCAAGATAGATTTTGTAAGTCCATCGTAGTAACTTAAAACAGCAGCATTAATCATGAATTTCTGTTGATTAAGGAAAGTGCTGCCATTATTTTTATTATTTTGGTAAATTGGGGGGGGGGGGGTACTAAAAAAAGTTATTGGTTATTTTTTGTAAATCCAATTAGGATGTTAAACGTTTGGTATGCAGTATATTTTCCGTGAATTTGTTCCAGATGATCTGGATTGTCACAGCAGCTAGTACAATTATTCTGGATGCGGAGATAGGAATTATCATCGGGATCGTATTCTCCGTTTTTACAGTGACTGTCCGAACTCAAAGGTACACCAGACTTACTAATACATTACAAATACAAATTGAACTTGATATAATTTTGCCAAACATTTAGGTGTTTTTTATTTGTTTGTTTTAGGACTGACGTATACAAGGCAGGGGTGGTTGAAGGAACTAACATTTTCAAAAGTACCGAGCGCTATCAACCGGTAATATTGCCATCAACCAACTCGTGATATATGATTCATTGATAATCACATCATTAATCAACCAGAGCACCAATTTCCTTTTAATGAAAGTATTAGGATTTACGAATGTTAATCTTTACGTTAGATTCGGTCTGACGAGGGATCTCATTTCGTTGCCATACATTTCCATGGACCAGTTTATTTTGCCAATGCGGAACATTTTATGAGGACTGTTTATAAGAAATCTGGACTTGATCCAAATGTTCTCCGGAAAGCGAAGAAACAAGAGGCAAAATTCATGTCCCCATTGACTGATTCAGTAAGAAACGTGTATAGTTCTCAAAATCAGAACCATGCATATGTATCCAAATAAAGCTTCTATTTAAGTGTGACTTTCTTAAAATAAGAAATGTATATAGTACTACTTTATGTAATGCCCTTTTCTAAAAAAAATTACACAACATTATAATGCCATATGTTAATTTTATCATATTGACTGGTATTAGTAAACGAAACTCTGATTTTATAATTGGTTGCTTTGGAAATATTTTGGTTTTTTAAAGAGAATTTGGATTACTGTGTCTCGAAAAGAGACAATGCATATGAAATATGAGTAAAACTATATGCATTTTATCAGTTATCAATTACTTGTATATAGGATAGTTTAGCCGAAACAGAAATGATGCATGGTCGGCGGAAAGTTGTGATAGATTTCACGACAGTCAATTTTGTGGACCTTGTTGGAGTTAAAACAATAAAACGGGTAATACATGGAGATTTCGATCACGTTTTAAAAACTGCAATCGTTTATTTGAAATAAGGGACATATGACATTTAGGGATTCATTTTTCTTTTCAGGTGTATACAGACTACCAGTCTGTCGGAGTTGATTTACTATTGGTCGGATGTAACGGTAAATATTAATCAAACCCCCCCCCCCCAAAAAAAAATATTCAATAAAGTTTGAAATGTTTTAGATAATAAACTGCCTATATGTTTGTATTTACAGATGAAGTCATTAAAATGTTTATTAACTGTGATGTCATGAAGGATCTTTCGCAGTGCCTTATGACATCAATGGAACCTCTTTTGTCTGGTTTTAATATTCATCGAACAAATTCCATTTGTAACGGAAGGGACGGTTTAGTGAATGGATGTTCTTCATTAGAGTCCAAGGAACAGCCATGATAAGACTGAAAGTGAGGCATAGCCAAATCATTCTACTCTTTGCGTGTCTTGTACGGAATGGTAAACACAAGCATATATAAGGATAGCTTACTTGCATATAGAAACACACCGATTGATGGATATATATATATATATATATATATATATATATATATATATATATATATATATATATATATATATACACACACACCTGGATCAATGATTACCTTTCGATGAAAAGCATATAGAAGAACTTGATGTTTTTAAACACTATTAAAGATAACCCACGGTTATTTTTCAGGCGGAAATGTTAAAATCTTTTTACAACATATTTTGTATACAATTTTTTTTATATATGACATATAGTATGAGATGTTTTATATGTTTTTGTATAATTATTTTTTACATTTACATGGCATTAGAATTTTGTATTCAACATGCAATATAGATCTTTATGTATCTATTTTATAGCATCACCTTTACATGGTATTGTTCTGTGTGAATATAAATGTACGTACCTCTGAATAAGAGTATCAGTAAAGGACAATAAAAGCTAAGTTCAACAAACATTTTATTAAGACGGCGGGTACGTGGCGGAAGCTGCTTGTGGACGGAAGAACGCTGTAACAGGGTAGGTATTGTGAGATCCACAGTGATACCAGTAATAGGCCGCCCGGTTAAAGCAGATCTCCTGGCTGTTGTCTGATTAAGAAACAGGACCAAGAGTGATTATCAATTCCAGATGGTTTCATCCGTATTTTTTTTTATTAATGTATTGTTCAATCTAAAGAAAATGAAGAAGAAAATAAATAGATTATCTTATGTTAGTCCTAATTTTACCTGATCCCGAACTTGTTTGTCCCAACGCATCATAAAAAGATAACTGTATAGAAGAATCGGCTATGCATGCGTCCATTTGAATCCAACATCCACCACCCGCTGTTGTAGTTTTACCTGTTTCAATGACATATAAAGAAACTCAAAGTTGAAAAAGCTGAATTTAGAATTATAATATCAATGTCATTCTAAAACATCCTTGTTTAAAATCAATCAAATCAATGTTTTACATCATTATCATTTCCTTGAATACCTTGACATCCACAATTGTATCTTAATCGATGGAAAACCAAGCGGTACATGAAAGATAGAAGAGCTATACCTGTCGGTAAAAATATGCTGGTGTATGGATAATCAACGTGACTACCACAATAACGATATTGCGGAAATGCGCGTGAGAGGCAGTTGTGTTCATTGTGTAAGGCATTTAATGAGTGCTCGGCGTAGGCGTCGTGGTGGATAAGGCCAACCTTTGGTAGGCTATGGCTGTGGTCAGGACAGCCATATTCAGCGAAGTAGCAGCCCTCGTGTCCCCCAACAGTCATCGCCCCTGATAATCAACAACGTACTAAAAACAGTTAGCCTCGAAAACCATAGCATTCACATTAGTATTTTATGCCCAATCGTGTTGTCATTGGAGAATATATGATATCTTAAAACTTGAGGTACCTCACTACATCAAGACTTATTTCACAAATAGCGATTTAAATGTTCTGTTAAATCGTTTTTATCAATATTTTTGGTCGTATATCGTAAAATTATTGGGCTTGCGAATCGCATATCACAAGTTGACTCCGCGCGCCTGGGAATTTCGTATTTATGAAAATAATAATTTTTCATCCAAAATTGCAATTTTTTTATTTTACTTGAATACTTCTTATGCATCCGACTATCTATCATCAATTAATTTTCTGCTGATTTGAGCAACTATTTCAAAGTGTATTGAGCCACCTTAAGACATGTCAAATCTGCAATTAAAATCGATTCTCTACAGTAAACATTATTTAACTTTAAAATGAATCAAAGGATAGTGGAAGTAATTATGACTGAATGATTTATAGAAAATTAGAATCTGACTAAAGCAACCTTTTTAGGTCGATTGCAAAGTTCATGTAAACGTACCCGTAGGTCCGAAAATAACATAGAAGAGGGACTCTGCTCCACAGTAGCTGACGTAGTGAGACACTCGCTGCAGACAGAGAGACTGTCTGGTGTTGGCACCAGGGTTCGTGTCTCGGTGAAAATGAGTTTTGTTTCTAGATATCAGTCCGGGGTGTGAGGCGCATTTTTCCACATACAACCAACATCCTTCAAATTGCACAAGCAATGCAATAGAGAGGGAATGGTACATCCTGCACAGTTAATATCGGTATAGCAACCAGTTCATTGTAAAAAAAAAAATAATGTCTATAATATCTTTAAAATTTTTAGCTGAAATGAACGCCTTTTCACTGTACCACTATACCATGTATTTGTCTAACCCTGTTTGGGGGTTGCGTGTATTGTATTGGGGGCGGATCCGTCCGGTAGATAAGATCCTTTGGGTACATGTGTGACCGGTGGGTAAGTGGTACATGGGGAAGGAGAGCTGTGTGTGACAGGGGCCGTCGCCACGTGTTCTGTAAACACGTAAAATGTGATAACATGTAATATAAAAACAACATATTAATTGTTAATATATTTTTGATTGATATATAATATATTATTATACTTTCATGTGAAATACTGAAATCTGATTGGTTTAGACGCAGTTAATAATCCGTTCTATTACCCTCAGCATTAGCAACGCACTTAGCAACGGGTAACACAACGAATTGTTACATGCGCGTAAATTATGCGCGTACGGTTCGCCGTAGAATTCACGTCATTTTTATATAAAAGCAATATACAAAATTCTCTAAAATCAAGACATTCAGTATAATAAATTAAATAGTGCCTGTTTGGGAGGATAAAAGTTGAAATTGACACCCCTCGAAAACCATTGTCAACCTCCGCGTCGCGTCGGTTGACAATGGTTTCCTCGGGGTGTCAATTTCAAGTGTTACCCTCCCAAACTGGCACTATTTTTATATTACCGTTTCTTCTAGGTATTGATTTAAGAAACAAAAGAAAAACAACAACAAGCTATATACCGTTGTATTTAGGTCCCACGGCGAAACGTGGACCCACCTGGTTCAGTTGTATTGGGGTCGGAAAATGGACTCTATGTGCGAACTTTGCCAGCTGACACTGAGGCCGGAAGTCCCGCACTGCTACGTCATAGAAGTCTGACGTCAGATCTGACTACAAAATTAATATTAACCAATGTTAATACTTTTATACAACACTAATGTCATCTGTCTGCAAAATTTTCAGTTATTTTAAAATAACTAACCTTTTTGTTCTGTTTCTATAAATCTAATCGTATATGTCATACAAGTTATATATTTGTATTTACACCTTTGGGATTTTATGGATTTTTTTACGTATATCCTATAGGCATCATCTTTAAAAATGCACTACACAACAACACACAAAGTTATTGTTCTTTTACTTTACAGCAACTATTGAATATATCATTGCCGATGCATTTCGTTACTTACGTAGGCGTTGTTCGACACGTTAAACCAGTCCACATTTTGTACCAGGCCACGTATAGACGAAGTCTTAGCTCCGTAGAATACGTTGTTGTAGATCTGGTTTCCTATTCAGTTTTATATTCATGAAATAATATTCCGTAAACGATTCTATATCAAATATCGAGCATTTTACAAAATGTTCACAAGGGGTTTTTCCCATCATGTCGCCGTTATAAAATTAATGAAAGTTTGAACATACCCTGTAAATGTTCACGTCTACAAATTATACTGGTTTTTTCTAGGATTATTCCTTATAGTTACATTTTTATCATCTCAAGAAAAAACAGACTTACCTCTTGGTTCGCTTGGACTGTTCGATTCAATGACAGCCAACTTTGGATATTTCGAGGCCCATATCCCAGTCTTAAAAGGTACTTTCTGTACATCAAACAGGTTCGCCAGTTGAATGACAATTTTTCAATTTAACATTAATATAACGCAACTTGTTTCAACAGAGATGAAGTATCTCACCCGCAGTTTGTCATAGAGTGTCGTGTCCACACTATGGGCGGTGCCTCTGTGGTCCACTTGCATTGCGTTCAAAGTGGCATTATAGAAAACATTGTCACGTATGATGTTGTCCCGTCCACCTCCGATATTTGTATGAACTTCGTTCTTTAGAAATATATGAGTAACGAAATACATGCATTGATATTATTAAATGTACAGTAAATAGGAACTTTAAAACTGAGTGGCCCCGCCCACCACGTACGTCATAGAACACGTTTTCCTCGATGGTCACGGACGAGTACTGATCGTCCAGCATGATCCCCCGGACATCCGCCCCCGGGACCCTCCTCAGAGTGTGATGTATATGGTTCTTACGGATTATATTTCCTCTCTGCATGAAAACACAAGTTAATCGTTATGCCTGGTAATTTAACAAGTAAATCTTATTCACAAGCGCCTGTTGTTCTAATAAAAGATCACCCTATAGTGCAATACTAATATTATATAGTATAATATAATAATACTATTATACTATAAGGTAGACTTATAATACAGAGAGCAAGCGCCATTGGTCTTATTTCAACAGTATGCATATGATCTAATGAGATCATTGTATTTTATGAGATAAGCTGATGGTTTTGTTTCTTAAATAAATGATAAAACAATATAAGGCGATAAACTTCAGAGACAATACTTTTTAAAACATATACATGTATTACATATTTACATAGCGTATTAGAACAACCATTATATTCTATACGACGATTATAATGTAAATGGCTCTCACCGCAGTCCAGTCTCGTCCTGAGTGTATCCCTCCGCAGTCGGAGCTGTTCTGACACGTGTGGTGGACGTTGTTGTATTCCATCACGTGATCGTTCCCCTGAATAGTATCATACAATGGGTGATAAGGTATGATATTCTTGTATTATGCAATATCCAAATAAAACTGAATATGTTACTAAAAATATTTTACAGTCTCAAATCATTATTATTAAATTCCTGTATGTGATATGATGTATTGTATTTCCAAAGGCACGTTTCGATTGAAGACTTCGCTCAATATGCAGTTTTCCTGACTCTTATTAATAATGATTTTAAATAAATACTCACTGACCACCGAATGGCCGTGTATTGCCCTGTGTGCATGTCGTTATATTGTACCCGTGCGGCAACTCCCCTTAGAGACAGAGCATTGGCCCCGACCCCTGTTTCTCGGCTGAATCTCCAAATAAGGTTATCTGTCACCAAGTTTCCCGAGGGAGTCAGCGTGACGCGATCGCCCCCTGATCAGTTATAAAACAGTCATGTAAAATTAACAGATTTTGACGACAGTTTATAAATAAAAGGAAAAGGGGCATGGTCACGATTTTGGTTAAATATTATTTCTCCATTTTACTTGTTGACAATGCTTCCATAATGGTCAACCAAAGTTTGAGGGTAAGTCGTAGAGTTATAAGCAAGATACAGAACTCATATTTCTTCGTGTAAAAACTAGGCCTGTGAAACGTTTACATCGGTTCAATACTAGTACATCGGCAAAAATTATTTTAAAGATGATATTTTTATCTATGTTTTAGTTTTAAACACAAAAAACAGTTCCTAGCGTTTAACACATTCATTTTACATCTAAACCTAGAATTTTTTTTCATTCAAAATTTTAAAAGTAAGGTGACCTGAGCTTTGTTGACATATCCAAAAAGTTTACAATAGAAAGCTCTGCATGTCGCTTTTAACTCGACGAATGACGCTCAAATTTTCGATTGACTATTAGGTGTGCCTTACTAAAGCATTGTAAACATTATAAATGGAATATTAATTTTTTTACGAAAGTCGTGACCATTTAACTTTTAAACCTAAGCACCACCTTAGTCAGATGTAAAAAAGCCATGTTTAATCCATAAATTCTGCGTTTTTAAAAATAAAGGTAATTCTTACCATCTAAACTGACGCCCCCGTCCCCGTCATGAAGATTACAGCGGCTGATTGTGACGTCACGTGAATCTCCCGAAAAGAAAACATTGTAAGACCCTGTTGATGCAAATTGGGAGTATATCTATATATACTATTTGAATGCAATTCAATTTGACCTTTTCGATGTCCACGACCGATTAAAACTTTAAACAGAACTTTAGAAGCTATAGATATCGTTTAAGCACCCTATTTTAATGTACACGAACTCGAATATAGACACTACAATTGTCGTTATCAGATTAGTGGATATTTCAATTTATTGAACACAAACCTGTGTTTTTGATCTCCATTTGTTCAACAGTTATGTTGTGAGCATTGTTTCCTTTAATCCCAAACCTTCTACATGCCTCCAGTGTAAATCCCCGAAATACCACATTAGTACTTGTTCCATCAAGGCTGAAAAAAATGAATAACCTGATGTCTGAGAAATTAATATATAAACTTTACGAAATACTAGATTACTGCTTATTTTGCCATCATCTATGATAAATAGGCAAAGTGAGGTCTTCTACATGTATGTAACGTATTTCCGTAGACCGCGAGTAACACTCCAGTTAATGTGGGCTAATTGTTTTCTGTTACCTGAAACAATCGTTAATGATAGATGTGTATATGACGTCATGACTGCTGAGACCAGTAGATGTAGGCGGCCATAGGTAGAGGACTCCCGAGGATCTGTCTATGTAATACTCGCCCTAATGAACAAAAGAATGGTCTGTGTCATTTGTTATAAACGAACATACTAGTAGTGTATGAAATCTTAAAAGCAATATTTTCTGCATACATCCACCAATGCATTCATATGGTTATGAACATCATTAAGCAATCATCAGGTCCAGGTAGACACTGAACTATACCGGTTCATCGATCTCTCCAAGGACGTTCAGGAATCTGAAATATCCACCTTGTTGCGAATACTTTATCCCTTCATTTGATTGATTGTTATAATGTCCTGTAATGAAAAAAGAACAGGCATATGGTTAAATTTTCAGCAACAACAAAATTATTAAATCGAGTAGATTTCTAAACCGTATGACAGATTGCCTACCTTCCTTCAGACCATACCAGGTGTCACGTTCAAGTTCTACCACGTGATTCGTGACATCTAAAGAGTGGATTTTCACACCCATGTCCGCCCAACTCCAGAACCTGAAAACATGCATATGTTAATTAGTACAAAAAACAGTTTCAAGAGTGTCATACTTAAGATATCTATTGGCTTGAGTAATAGTACCCTTTCCCTATACAGTACTATTGCTTACGTTTATGATTGAACTTTGAAAAAATATTGCAATCCAAGGTTTGTTCAATTCAGTTAAACTATTTTTAATGTATACAAACTTTTTTTACCAATATCCGTATGCCCACAGATCGTTTTCAGACGACCATCTCTTTGGTCGCTCGCTGTCGTACGAGAATCGTCGTCCGTGAGTACCACTCAGCACTTGTCTGATGTTGATGAACCCCTCGTTCGGCCATCTCGCAAGACGTAGAGGTGCGCCATTATAAAACACCTCGAGGGGCGCTTCTCTGTTGTGATAAAATCCATATGAGGTAAGATGTCCCAAATCTGTGATTCCAACATCGGAAAGGTTCATTTGGTACACCTTTAATAGGTGATAATGGTTTTGATGAACAAACAAACATGATTGTATTAAAACAAAAATTTGAATTATCATACTAGTATGTTACAAATGCACAGGGCTTTACCAATCGGTTTATTAAAAAGACTTTTTAACGAAGTTAACGTGTGCACACTGCAAAATACATATTTTAACTTTCACTCTTCATTCAAATTTCGCGCGCTCTCTTTAGGAGCCTATCAGAACGCACCTTGTGTCGAGACTCCGGCGGAAGCCTGTGGAGTATGGCTGTGTCTGTTACTTTGTGGAACATGTTGCTGGGTATTCTCTTTCCCCCTGTCTTCAACAAAATGATATAAAAGAACATTGCATGTTTCATTCAACACGATTGCCTTGTTCTCATGTAAAATATTAAGTAATAAATGTCAGCGAATTTATAATATAAAAATAATACAAAAGAGACATTATAAAGAAACAAATTGTTGTTGCTAATATGGGACACAAATACAGAGGAAGCAAGAAAAAGGGTTCCATGCGCAGTCCTTGTCTACAGTAATTTAAAAATCGTAGACTTCTACTAAATTACTGATAAATTGTACTCGTATATTATTCAGCTATGTTTTCTTGCCTTATCATTTCTTTTCCATTAAAATGTTCTTTATAAATTCCTTTGAATTTTTTACGGTAATGGAGATTTAAGGTTCAATTGATACCACGTGAACTTCTTCATCTTTATGTGCTTGAATTGTGATCGTGTGAGGGGATCTGTGGGTAATGTGCACAGTTGCATCCAAATCATGGTACCCTTGCATCAGGTTAATGGTAACATCTACAGCAAAGGACAGAATTATAAAAAGAAACCAAGAATAATTATATAAAAATAACATGGAATCGGTATTCGTTCTAAGACTGACCTCTATTGGAGTAAGTGGACAGTTTGAGTTGGGACAAGGCCTGCGACAGGGTTCTCACTGGATGGTGAATTTCGTGTCTGAAAAAAATAAGAATTTTAAAATCATAACTTAACATCTTAAAAAGAATTTCTAACTCTGACAAAACAAAATGGTACGGACCAAATGTGACAAGATCGGGCTTTGTGATTTGTACTTTGATATAACCACCTATCAGTGTTTAGTCTTAAACTAAAAAAGTTGAGCTTTTTAAAAAGTTTTCCGTCTTTAGAGAAAATACCGAACAGCAAACAAAAATTGACTCTTTTTTTACATATATGTCGCCTTCTCTACATTTTTACAAATACCTTTTAAGCTTGCCTGTCTAAAACTAAGAAATGTGGACAACGTACTTGTTATAAGTAGGTAGAAAGAAATCGTATAATGAGGGAGTGTATTTTTAAAATAAAATCAAAGTTAATACCACGCAATAGCATCTGTTTGACTTATATTACATGTACTTTTACCGTATCTAATATTAAAACAAACTTATTTACAGATATTAGCCATACCGTATCGAATTTTAACATTTTTTGTATACATTTGAATAAACGTTACAAAAACAAGAACACATCATATAAAAGGATATTGTATAATATTGCTTTCAACTAGTACTGACAAGTTAAAACCTAGATTTCATTCATATCAATTTTTATTGGGGTTTTTCGTTTTATCACTTTTTAAGATTTGAAATCTACGAAAATCATTGTCTTGCATAAATAAAGATCACCAGAAAATTATTTCCCTAGTGCCGAACAGAATTTTATCCAATAAAATAGATGATTTTAATAGTAATCTTTGGTGCAAATGATTGTACATGTAATAGTAATATTTGATGCATGATGCAAAAATGATCTTAATAAAAAAGAACAGTTTCTTTAACTCTATTTAAAATATATCGTTATTCTATGTATTAAAATGAGTTTTACACAAGTCCTTGATGGCATGGCCGTTACACTTACTACATATTTATGATTTTATATCGCAATTTTAATCGTCACAGTCATTGAAACACTGCAAAGCGACATTGTTACCGTCTTTTTTGGAAAACTGTATAAAGAGTTAATATAATTTACGGTCTCCGCATTGTGCACTTCCTCTCCTTTGTGATTGGTAGAAATTAAATGATGTGATAATCTACATTTAGTTGCGCAAATTTGATTCATTAAAAAAGGCATTTACATTTTAAATTTGTACTATTTAAAGAAATGAAGTGCTGTCATTTGATAGATATAATTTTGACAACTGACCTTAACAGACCGACGGACTGACAGACACTGTTATTAGGCATGGAACATCACGTAGTTCTTTAACTTGTGTATTCAAATCAACACAGTGTATACCCGTTATTGTGGTCCCTTCCGTGCGTTGACACGTACAGATTGGCGGGTCCCGAAAGTCCGTCCAGAACGAACCCCCCACAACAGAGCACGTGTAAAAAGAGCAACACGGCGTACAACATCCCTGTAACAGTTAAAACCCTCTTCTACGGCCAAGATTTACTCTACATCAGCTCTAGGACTAAATGGAATTAAGTAAACATATAGGTAACCATTTAGTTAGACACTCCGATAGATTATGTACCATGTGAACTGTTCAACAATATGAACTTTTCCAGGGTTGCCTTATCGTATTTATTCAACATAGCGCGATTTAGTCATGATCCCCAACGCTTAAAATGTTGACGGATAAAATCTAAAATAACTTTCATGACTAAAAAAATCATGAAAGTTATTTTCATCTTTTTTAATTTCACATGGTATGATTTGATAAATTCGTCAAAATAACTTTTTTGAGATGCATTTGTGACACATCTGTCTTTTTGCGGCGACGAACGACAATTCAAAAAGCTCGTACAATGTATCGGTACAATGTAACAGTAGCTACATGGGTGTTTTCAAAAGACAACTAGAACGCAAAATCCAGCATTATCAATCATCATTTTAACAAGAATATTTTGCATACAGCTTTGTGATTGCAAACAGTCTAAAAGTTCCACACAGCTTAGTAATCAGAGGTAAATTCACACAAAAGCATTTGCCTGCTTGACTCTCGTTAAAAAAGGGCAATGCTGTTCGTTACCAAAGCATTACTTGTCTCGCATATTTTTGTGAAGAGATTTAGAGTATCTTACGAAAGACGAATAGGGCCACTTAAAAAATATTTTTATCTCGTAATTACGAGAAAAGATCTCGTTATTACGAGTTAATTATCTCGTTATTACGAGAAAAGATCTCGTAATTACGAGAAAAGATCTCGTTATTACGAGTTAATTATCTCGTTATTACGAGTTAATTATCTCGTAATTACGAGAAAAGATCTCGTAATTACGAGAAAAGATCTCGTTATTATGAGTTAATTATCTCGTTATTACGAGAAAAGATCTCGTAATTACGAGAAAAGATCTCGTTATTACGAGTTAGTTATCTCGTTATTACGAGTTAATTATCTCGTAATTACGAGAAAAGATCTAGTTTTGAAATGGCGCGTTTCATTATTCTATTCTTTTTATATAAAGTGTATGAACTACTGCAATGTCTATTAATATACACTTACTTAGCATGATCATCGTTTAAAATGCATAATTTGATATAAAATTGGACCAAGCAGTTTTAAAGAAATTTCAAAAGAATTAGCAAAGCAAATTGATTAAAAAATTCATTGAACTGTATGTCAATAATTAAGAAGGATATGTGTTATTTTTTTTCAGACTCCAAAATGTTTATATAAAATCAATTATTTTCAATATACATGTAGGTTGTGTATGAACATATAAAACACAAATTCGGGTAAATCCTGTGTATCCATATCCATGACTGAAACTATTAGTCATTAAAGTTATCTGTAACTAATAAAACTGTGTTTTTACGACTAAAGGACTACCTGGTATTTACTTCGGAGTGGGATTATAATATATATAAGTTGAATAGAAAAATTACATAAAGTTCTTTCCTTTTATTATTACCAGATAAAATGTCGAAACCAATCATTTTGATATGTAAAAATTAATGAATAATGATCGTTGTTATTTTTAAATATTGATCAAAATTGAATCAACGTTTCTGGAATGAAAAAGATAGACTTAAAGTGTGATCCAGTCGAATTCTTTTTCAGAAACGCACCATTTTATATAGATCTTTTCTCGTAATAACGAGATCTTTTCTCGTAATAACAAGAAAATTAACTCGTAATAACGAGAAAATTATCTCGTAATAACGAGATCTTTTCTCGTAATTACGAGATCTTTTCTCGTAATAACGAGATAACTAACTCGTAATAACGAGATCTTTTCTCGTAATAACGAGATCTTTTCTCGTAATAACGAGATCTTTTCTCGTAATAACGAGATAATTTACTCGTAATAACGAGATCTTTTCTCGTAATTACGAGATAAAAATATTTTTTTATGTGGCCCTATTCGGCTTTCGTAGTATCTCTTGAAGTGTGTGCAACTTTTTACACTGATTTTCTTTTTATCAATAATTCGTTATCTATCAATACAGAAAAAACGTATCCGTTCGTTAAACCAGAGACGTCATAGCTTGGTTGTTTTATTTTCTGGATTATTCTCAACGTTGACTACTTGTATTTCCTTTTCCACAACATGTCTGTTCCTGTACACGTGGACCTCCACACCAGCGTACATCGCCGAACCAACGACCAGAAGAACGATGACAAGCAACAACTTGACTTTGACGCATACGTATAAACTGATAACGAAGTACACAGTAAAACTAGCAGCCTTCGTGCAGTGGTAGTTGGCAAAGGCTGCTTCCGTCCTCTCTGGGAACAGTAGCGCTATCAATGCTGTAAATTGCAATGGATTAGAATTATAAAACCAATTTACAATTTTTGTATTTCTTTATATCTTTTCAGTAAAACATTTCACCTACCATTGAATTGTGTTGCCCAAATTCCTTCGCCCAAACCCCACACGACAGCCATGGAAAACAAGTGAACCTCTTGGTCTGCTGTCGGAGCCCAGAAATATAAAACAATAAATATGGTCAAATCAATGGCAACAGCAGTGGCGAAAAGCACGTAACGTCCCGTGTATTTGGCTATCCGTGACGTCACAATGGCACTGGCGGTGGTGGCACATCCATAACTGGCCATCACGAAGCCTACCATATGTATCCCAAATGTGCAACTGGCGTATGACTATGAACAAAGAAAAATGTATAACTAACTACAATCAAATTGTTTAATATTGCTAAATGATCGTCGTCACTTTAAGACTGTATTGATCTCATTTAGAAGAAAAGCTCTATATATAAAAAATATATATAGGAAAATACCCAAACTCAAGGATAAAATATATGAATTTTTCTATAAACTAGATAATAGTTTATAGCCAAACAAATCATATTTTAAATTTTAGATAGATCTGGTGTGAGTTTGTTGACCAACGGGTCTCCTTCAGCCTCTTAGAAGTTCTTAAAAAATAATATTCAAATTCAAACCTTTGTAAAATCTGTCCATACAACGGCTTTTTGCATTGCAACAATGGAAAACAGGGGCAGAAGAAAGACAAGCTTAGGATCTGTGCGTAGGACAGAGCAGCAGGCTGTTACGGATTCCTTACCATTTGCTTTTTCTGCCCATTGTGTTTTTTGAATTGCAGGCAAAAATATTACAGTACACAAAAATCCAAGAACATCAAAAGCTAGGAAAATCGACATAAGAAGATACCTTGCCGAATTCGCAGGCTCCGTGATTTTGCTTGTTGAGTTACTATGCACATCAACAGGGCAGTCATTACAGCCGCACGCTGAAGCAGAAGACATCGTCGTATTGAATGCAGTATCCTTGTTTAAAACAAAGGATGAAATCAAGTTTCCCGTTATCTGTGTAAGTTCGAAGAAGGTGAAGAAAATTCCATTCAAACGACTGAGAGTGGCGTGGATTTCCGCCTTGTTGTTTTCACTGATAGAGTATGCATTTGTCGAAATAAAGACTCCCTGTGATGTCCACAGTAGCCCGGATATTAGTCCCAGTAGAATGGATGTCGGTATCAAGGTTGCAAAGGTTGGATAGAAATTGCTGCACGTGTACAGAATATGTGATACCCAGGAAATAAGCAAAGAAATCTTAATTCCAAGCGTCTTTATGATCCAGGGAGCTAAGATGGCGGATACGATGACAAATGCATAGAGACACGACAGCGATGTTATTCCTAGCCCGTCGTCTTGGTTCAAACTACTCTGGAGATTCTGTAGAGCAGTGTAGGCAGTAAACACAGCGAAAAAACTCAGGGAAATGATCACGACGTTCCAGGTTTCCCGTCCGGTAATTCCAACCTCATTCTCAGTTGTTTTACACCCAAAACAGATCTTCATTGTATGTTTCATTTAATGGTTGACCTTCTGTGACTATGCTCAATCACAAGTAGTGATAGATAATAATATGCATTCCTGTATATCCAACCATTTTGTTTTGTTTACTCTGTCAGGTGAATTTTGAAAAATGTCGTCGATAAATGTCGCCCTGGTATGCTCTTTCCTTTATTATAAATGGAGCTAAGATGGCGGATAGGATAAGGAGGTCCGTAAAAGTTCTATGATGATAAGATTACCATGAAACACCTTAAAAAGAACTCTTGCACTGGAGAAAATAAGGGGTTCTTTGCATTCAATGACAAGTAGCCTACAGCTTTCAATATCAATATTTCATTGGCGTTGCTTAAAAAAATCTGCTGTCGTCATTCTGAAGTAGAATATGAGATTTTCATTTTATAGTCAAATGCACAATTTAATTCACATATTCTAGTCCACCGTTTGTTGCTATGAATGACATTGCATCATATTTGTTCATTTTCTGAAGAACGAATTACTATCAAATTATGTTCTTCTCTACTACATGTACATGTATGTATGGTTAATATGATTTAAGGTTGTAACGCGTTTTCTGATTTCCTAAAAAACAGTTTAAATAGGATATAGTGAATGTTGCCTGCGTCACTGTATCACTGACGTAAAAAACGTATTATTTCATCTAACGGTACGTTTGAATTTTGGTATAAGTTCATGTTATTTCAAAAGTCAAATGACTGGGGTTTTTTTTAACAATCAATAACAGAAAACCAAATTATAAGGAATTAATTCAATACTAGTAGTTACCAAATTTATACTAGTATAAACTGGGTTGGAACAATTTACACGGGAATAAGTTCGAGCAGTAAAAACTAATTTGAATTTTTCAGTTCTTTATTAACAAGAAGTCTCACTGATACACCAATGTATTGAATACACAGTTGTAAAATGCATCTAGACGTTACATTTTCAGTTTTTCTTGACGGTCACACGGTCCTGTGCATCTATCCTATTATCGATCCACTATTAAAATTAGACTGACGAGCCTTCTGGTCAAACGTCATCTCGCAGATGAACGCATGTTTCTCGGAGCACGACACGTCCCCCCACTCATAGTCATACCTCGGATACTCGATCAACAGACAGTTCTGGTTTCCAGCCACGTTGTTGGGCTGCCCGGGGTGCCAGTGGGTGTAATTGAGAGGGACGGGGTGGGCCTGACCAGTCCACGTGAACGAATTTTCTTGGTCAAGGTCGTTCCCATTCGTCCACAGTCCGAAGTCGGCGGCAAGCCTCATGGCTGAAAAATTATATTTTTACATGACATTTTTCCATCTATCAACAGACTTATCCATTAATGTTAGCGGTAACCTAATTAACGAATACGATCTCTGTTGTTATTAACAATAGAATGTAGATTATTTTAATAACTATTTTGGAAAAGTGAATGTACAAGAAATAATAAATTATATTTATATATTTTCTTTACCGTTTGAGTTCTTGATCATGTTTGAAATAAACGTTTGTTCAGCTGCAGTTTCTATGGCTATTAGGCTTGCCTGGGGCCATCTCGCTTTACACGCTTTCATGGCATCTAAGTAGGTTTTTAATTTGGTTCAACGTGGAACACATAACATGTGGTCGTTCCACTGACATTGTATATCACAGACCCGTTAGGACACCGCGGAAATCGGATTCCTGGAACACAGATACGCTTATGAACTTTTGTTTTTAACTGTAGTCGAAAAAAAGTAATTGTTGTTTACTCTTTTAAATTAAGCAGATATAAAGTTTAGAATAGATTAACTTTACCTTCGGTACTACAAGGTGCGATATAAACACTCGGGTCGTCCACATACACGTACTGATTCAGATGGTCAGCCTCAAACACAATCTGCAAATCAAAGTAATGAATTTCAATTCCCTGCTTTTAGTACTAAATCCATCAAGAATTGTCCACAAATTTTATTATGCTTTCATAATTATATATATATATATATATATATATATATATATATATATATATATATATATATATATATATATATATATATATATATATGTTTTTTTATCTACAGAGTATGATTCCCTCTATTTCTCACGGATTTTTTCAGAAAACCCATCAAGAATAACTTTTACAATATATATTAAACCATTATTTTCTGTATTTGAGAAAATATTTTAAATAATTATTTTCGCGGGTGTTTCGCACTACCTTGAGTAGTCTTTAGATAGCTATAAGGTTTTGAAATCATATATGTATAACGAGGCCGAGTCTAATCATTTGTACCCTAGATATTTTGATGGAATTTCTTGCGTGTAGATTTACAACTCTATCAATTCTTTTAAGATAAAAAATAATATGTTAACCACCCCGATTTCCTATGGGTCTCAAATGCGTCTCAAAAGTGTTCTCTTTTTTTTTTTACGATCGGGACCTTTTGAACTTCGTTGAAAACGCACTAAATTTTCATATTTTCCCCATATTTTTGTATTTCTGTCTCTCACATATATGAAAACTATTGTCCTTCCACAAATTCATTTAAAAATTAAATTTGTTGTTATGACTATTGTAAAAAGTCTCCACATGGTAATTTTTTTTTTATGTTTTCCTCGTGGTTTGGTCTAGAGATGATATCAAAGTTGATTTTTTTTCTCCAAAACGTTTGGACATTGTAGTATAATTGGCATATGAATTAATTATGAACAAAATACTTGTAACTCTTTAAAATTGCTATTATGTTTCTCTTAATTATGCAGATACGATTACGCGTAAGCACCATTTTAGCATTTCATCCTATCAAATTCATAAAATCAATTTTCCAAATAATAAACTTTACATATATTGTTAATTTTGTACAAAATTACAATTCAAAAGTTTATAACTTTTGAGCTACTGCTTCATGAAAATAAAAAGATGCGCAAAGCCCCGCGCTTTCATAATGTACTCGGCCTCGTCAAAATAATCTGGATAGTACAACATAACAAAAAGACCAAAACAAAGAGTTATTTTTAAGTTGGAAGGATTTTGCAGAAAAAATGAAAATAATAAATGGCTTAGATTTTCAATCCTGTTGTATATTTTCATGTATGTATATAGGTGTTATGGTTTGCAATGAGAGAAAAAACATTCCTACATCAAGACGATCTTTTAAGAAGGCTTTATCGTACTCACTTGGAATTGCCTTCTTAGATATTCCGGGTCGGGAGTTATTTCAGCGAGTGTCCAGTCATGCGCAGGAATATTTGTCACCGAGAAGACCGGGGATCCCCTCTAATTCCCCTCCTACAAGTGAACAGATTTTTTAAAAATGTATTTAATTCAAGAATTTTACAAGTGAACAGCTCATGTGCAAATTAAATACGACTTATTGACTACCTGCAAATAAACACTGAATTTTCCAGCAGTGTTCTGTTTACTTTCTGCTTTGTAGAAAAATCGTATGCAATACGCATGTGCAGGATTAAAAGGCCTAGACGTAACACGCATTACATAACTAGGATGTTGAGACTTTAAACTGTGTCCTGTAATAAAAAGAAGGCGTTATAAAAATATACTCAGAATGTAAAAATAATATAAAATGAACATGTTAAATTTAAAATCATGTAAAATTTGATAATATTTCAGGTGTTTGAGTTAATAAATTGGCTCACCCAGTTTTGAGCCTAAAGTATGGTCAGGGAGTGCGTTGTCTAGCAACCAATTATATTGGTCGTCGGTGTTTTGAGTAAAATTGCACATATGGACCCCATCCTCGAAATCACAGTGCGTTAAATTGTACGAGTACATGTTGCTGGCAGCTTGCAGATAAACAAACACATTTAGGTAAACATTCATATTATTTTTTTTTTTTAATCACAAACAGACGCACATGTACATGAGGATACACATTCATGATATTCATTTAGGATCTCTCATGATTTGCGATGTTATAGGATTTTTATCCAACGAGTTGTGTGTTTTTGACGTTAGTCTGACTATGACGTAGGCAATATTCTTTATACAATATAAAATAATTTTTTATTACGCGTTACAACCAGAATAAAACTATTGTTAAATAATGCGAGAAAAATAATAATGCATTATATACTCGTGTGGGATAGTGACATTCCACCTCGGGGCCAAGACTCACGGTCTAGGACTCGATAGAGCCCCTTCCTCGACCGTGAATCTTGTCCCCTCCTCGGGGAATTTATCTATCCCACACTCGTAATAATGAATGATTCTATTAATCCCATGAGTGATATCCACCGTATATTGAGATAAACATGTGATAAATTTTATTCTTTTATAATCAAGGGCCTACCATTAGCTCCAAGATCGCCACAATTACTTTCGATCGTGTTGTCGAGTTGGACTTTAAGCGTCTGTACCAAAGCAGCAAGTTCCTCGGCCTTGTTGCGGACATCGTTGTACGTGGTCTGAAATGTATGCATTGCCAGACACTGTTGTTCGTTCGCCAGACCCAATCCCATGCAGCTTAGGCCGCACAGCAGGGGCAGAAAATGTATATAACGCATTTTTTACTTGGTCCAGACCGAGTTTGATATTTCGGTAAAACTTTTTTACAACAATGGTTGTTACCTCGTCTAGAGACTTTTCAAAAATGAAAAAATGGCGTTCGTTGCAAATTGAAATAAAAAGATGTTTATCTTTCGGGGAGGTGTTCGAGGTGATTGACAACTATTCTTCTTAACATCTAAAATATTCCATATCAGTTTGCAAAGAAAAAATTTCATTTTCCTGCAAAACAAGAATACCGTGCACGATATAGACATGATACTAGGTGTCAAGTTAAAGACTTATGCACTTCATTGTTTACACATGCAATATAAATTACCACAAATCTGTAATGTTGCGCTATGCTAACAGTTCCCATTGTGGAATAACTAGTACATACCGATATATTTATCTTAAGGGTTGATAATCTTGTATATATCAAGCTAGGCGACGATTAAATATCTCTGCCCCTTGTGTGCAAGTTATTTTTCTATCAAATATGTCGACATGCAAGATAAATATGTTGACATGCAAGATAATTATGTCAACATGCAACATACCCGGTAATTATGTTGACATGCAAGAAAATTGCAATCAAATAATTTTTAAATTTTTAAACTTTTAATTTTTTTTAGAATTTGTTCGTAATGAATTAGGCTAATTGCGTGCGTTTAGAAGTCCGTGCAATCTTAATGCATCGAAACCTTTTATGAATCAGTCTTCGCTGATCATTAGAAAGACACGATGTACTGGATTATTGGTGTATAAATCTAGTCAACATTGTCATCTGAATAAAATCCGAGTAATATTTGATTCTAGCATTACAAAATTATTGAGGTGATAATGAATAATAAACAATACAACTTTGTTGGTTTTTGATAGATAGTGTTATACCAAGCACTCTCTTGTTAGTTAAAACATCTGATATTTGCCATGACATTAAACGGTACAACATTTATTAGGAGGTAAGAGTATACAGTTGAACCATTGAGGGAGTCAGCAAGATTCCAGTTCTCCGAGAGTAAGTCTATTTCCCGAGGCGAAGCCGAGGCTAATAGGCTTGCTTGACCTTTTAACTGTTTTATTAAAACAATACAAACAATTAATCAGGAAAAGTTCAAATTAAAAGAATTCTTCGTATATGTAACAAGTTATAAAGTCAAAGTATTGAAATCAAATTGCACGCGCGTCGTATTTTGACGTAGAAAATTTATATCATAGGATAAAGATGAATAATAGCCAATCAAAAAAGGATGTTGCAACTAGAATTTAAATATCATATGGCTATGAATATTCATGATTTTATTCGGAATAATTCGGAACTTCTCCTTTCATTCGTTTATCGAACTGACAAATCTTTTTGCAGGGAATCATTCTGTTTTGCAGGGAATCAATTTGTTTACGGAGATTTTCAGGAAATCAGCGAAATATATCGAATTTCTCTTACTGTAAACCAACTTTTATTCGCATATTATACGAGAAATTTTCGCGAGGTAAGCAAGAGCCTTGTCGTCGCGAATATTTCTCGCCGCGAATCAATCCTTTGTCTAATGTTTTAATAACAATAGAGCCTGAATAAGGCTTGGTCGCGAACATTAGTCGTCGTGAACTAGTTAATCGGCAGTTCATCGCGAAATAAAGTCGCCGCGAATAAAAATTGGTTTACAGTATATAGTGAAAAATAAGTAGATGTATAATAACATAACGCCAAAATAATCAATAAGATAATTGTTATTCCTTGATTGATCATATATCATTTTATTGAAAATTGTTAATTAGTAAAATACACCAGCTCGCATTTGTCTATCAGTAATCGACAATCCAACCCATTATTTTCACTTGTTTACAGTAGTTTTGTTCCTGTACACGTGGACCTCCACAACGGCGTACATCGCCGAACCAACGACCAGGAGAACAATAACAAGCAACAACTTGACTTTGACGCATACGTATAAACTGATGACGAAGTACACAGTAAAACTAGCGGCCTTCGTGCAGTGGTAGTTGGCAAAGGCTGCTTCCGTCCTCTCTGGGAACAGTAACGCTATCAATGCTGTAAATATTCCAATAAAATTACACCTCAGTTTATTTTATTCTTTTTTGTCATTAATTTCAAAAACGTTTACATAAAAATATATATATATAGTTTATATAAAACGGCATTTTCCTTTGAGAAAAAGAGAAAATGAAAATTTCACCTACCATTTGATTGAGTCTGCCAGATACCTTCTCCTAGGCCCCACATAACAGCCATAGCGAATACATATGCTTTTTGGTTTTCCGTAGGAACCCATACGTATAAAAGGATAAAAATTGCCAAATTGACAGCTGCCGCGAAGGAAAAAAGAACATAACGCCCCGTGTATTTAGCTATCCGTGACGTCACTAAGGCACTGATGGTGGTGGCACATCCATAACTGGCCATAACAAAACCTACCATCTGTATTCCAAAGATGCAACTTATGAATGACTGAAAAGAGAATTAAGAGACTCTAGATTATTTACGTTCATCAACATTTTTACTATTGCAGTATCAGTATGTCAGTCATATAAAAAATATTGGAAGGTTTAAAACGTTAAATCTATGGATTATTTTCTTTACAGTATCATAGTTTAGAGCTTAACAATTCATATCTTAAAATTTTAGGAAGATTTTGATGGTTAATGTGTTGAACATCCAGTCTCCTTAAAGCATTGTAAACGAAATACAGTTAATTTATTGTTTTGTAACATTGAAGCACAAACCTTTGTGAAATCAGTCCACAATACGGCTTGTTCCATTGCCATAATTGAAATAAAGGGTAAAAGAAAAGCAAGTTTTGGATCCTGCAAAGCGGAGAAACAGGCTGTAAATGATTCTTTTTTGTTCGATTGTTCTGCCCATTCACTTTTAGGAATTGAGGGCAAAAAGGCCGCAGTGCAAAGAAATCCAAGCACATCAAAGGCCAAGAAAATCGACAACATTAGGTAGACTGTTGGCGCCGCAGGCTCCACGATTTTGCTCGTCTCGTTACCGGAAGTGGTTATGGGACAGTCATTGCAACCGCATGTTGACGTAATAACTGACGTCATATTATATTCATCCTTGTTTAAAACAAAGGATGAAACTAAATTTCCTGTTATCTGTGTTAGTTCATAAAAGGTGAAGAAAATTCCATTTAAACGACTGAGAGTGGCATGCGTATCGGCTCTATTTAACTCGGAAGCCGAATATGCGTTGTTAGATATAAACACACTCTGAGAAGTCCATAATGGACCAGATATCAATCCAAGTAGAATAGATGTCGGTATCAAGGTTGCAAAGGTTGGATAGAAGTTGCTGCACGTGTACAGAATATGTGATACCCAGGAAATAAGCAGTGAAATCTTAATTCCAAGCGTCTTTATGATCCAGGGAGCTAAGATGGCGGATACAATGATGAATGCATAGAGACATGACAGCGATATTACTCCTAGTCCGTCCTCTTGGTTCAAACTACTCTGGAGGTTTTGTAAAGCAAGATAGGCAGTAAACACAGCGAAAAAGCTCAGGGAAATGATCACAACATTCCAGGTTTCTCGTCCACTTATTCCAACTTCTTTCTCGGTAGTTTTACACCCAAAACAGATCTTCATCGTAAACTTTGTGGTTGCTAGCTGGACTTCTGTGGCGATGCTACAATATGATGGTGTGATAGGTGATAGTTTAACACCTAAAGCAAATTCCCATGATGACCTTCGGACAATGATACCCCACGCTTGTTTATTTTTATCTTAATTTTGTGAGCGTCCCGGATCCACTAGACAACAATGATAAATTGGACATTCTTGGATTTCTACCCAACCCTACCACTTGTTCATACAATATCGTTTTCATCTCAACGAATATTGCTAGGCACCTGTAAGGGTTCATGTGTGTTCAGTAAGTAGGACAAGACATGTAGCTGAAATAATTCATCTAAATATCTTTAAGATCAGTATCTGGCCGATGTCAGCAGTTTTAAATCAAGGTAGAATCAACCCTAATTATGTAACATTCATCGTATTCGATGATTTGTAGATTTTCTAAGAACTGCGGATAATAACGGTGAACATTTCTTTAAGGTAGTCCACCCATAATGATTATTTTTCATATCTAATAGATTGCAAGTTTAATCGCTAAACTATAAGTGTGATTTTAATGGGTTTATTTAATAGTAAGATTCATCTTAAACATTTCGAACATTAACAAAGTTAACATTGACATCTATAGGAACACACATTTTTACTACAAGCAATTTTCTCACAAAGGAATATATATGTAAGAATTAACAAAAAATCCTACTGTAGTTTATTCTAGTTTATCAATCATGAGCTTACAATAAGAATATTATGAATATTGTTTTATATCAATAAAGTGCAAAGGAAATCAGTTGTAAACACTATTTTTTTTTTTTGAAAAGGAGAAACTTGTTTCGTCATTTCGGCATTCTTGACGCAGATCGCTTATACGCTTTCATTAAAAACCATGTATCAGAATGGTGTGATGACCTTGGTTTGCAAAGATTTCGCTATCGCGTATTGTGAGTTACCCTGTCAACAGTATTAAATCAAAAAGTTTGGCTGTCAGCATTGATAAACTTTATTATTTATAAATAATTACAATATAATTGTACTATGATTCTCATCATGAATATCACAAGAGTTAATTCTAGTTTACCAATCATGAGCTTACAATAAGAATATTATGAATATTGTTTTATATCAATAAAGTGCAAAGGAAATCAGTTGTAAACACTAATTTTTTTTGGGAAAAGGAGTAACTCGTTTCGTCATTTCGGAATTCTTGACTCAGATCTAAGTACGCCTATCCGATTATGGTTCCAATGTTTTGACTGGCAAGAGTCTGTACTTTCGGGTCAAAGTTCATCTCGCAGATGAACGAATGCTTCTCGGAGCACGACACATCCCCCCACTCATAGTCGTACTTTGGGTACTCGATGACCAGACAGTCCTGGACGCCCGCAATGTTGTTGGGCTGCCCGGAGTGCCAGTGGGTGTAGTTTAGGGGGACGGGGTGAGCCTGACCACTCCACGTGAAAGAGTTCTCGTGGTCAAAGTCGTTCCCGTTTGTCCACAGTCCGAAGTCGGCAGCAAGAGACATTGCTGAAAGGTACCGATATTGCTAGGTTATACATGTACAGTGCCGATATTGCTAGGTTATACATGTACAGTATATACATTTCCCTACAGTATGTGTCATATTTGCAACTCGCGAATCAATATTTGACATCAGTTCTTTGCGAAATAACGAATTTTCTTATAAAAGCGGATTAAAATGTTCGCTTTTAATACATATTGTACTATATAAATAGTGCCTGTTTGGGAGGGTAACAGTTGAAATTGACACCCCGAGAAAACCATTGTCAACCGACGCGAAGCGGAGGTTGACAATGGTTTTCGAGGGGTGTCAATTTCAACTGTTATCCTCCCAAACAGGCACTATTTATTTTGTTATACTGAATGTCTTTTTTAAAAATTTTAAGAAAATTTTACTGCTTTTATATAGGAATAACGTGAATTCTACAGCGAACCGTACGCGCATAATTTTCGCGCATGTAACATTTTTTAATGTTACCCGTTGCCATGTGCGTTGCTAACGCTGAGGGTAATAGTAAATATTATTAACTGCGTCTTAACCAATCAGATTTCAGTATTTAACATGAAAGTATAACAAAAGTATTTATCACATGTAGTACTTCTATGATATTTTACATTCATGTAAAAGTGCATGTCGTAAATACGTTTTTGTTGCGTATCTATAGTAAAAAAAAATTGCCTGTAATTTACAACGTGATTTTATAAAAAGCAAACTTAATTACCATGTGAAGCGTTGATCATGTTTGAGATGAACGCTTGTTCGGCAGCAGTTTCTATGGCTACTAGGCTCGCCTGGGGCCAGATGGCTTTACACGCTTTCATGGCTTCTATGTACGTTTTTGGCTCCATGTGGAACACGTAACACGTGGTCTGTCCACCAATGTTGTTCTCCACTGACCCGGGGGGACACCGCGGAACTCGGATACCTTCGCATAAAAAAATTTAATGAATATGTATGTAATTTTAACTATTTTAGACATTTCATACATTCGTCAATCTAGTTGGCTACTATTTTGTTAAATTGTTTGAAGAATAACATTTTCTTCCTACCTTCTGTACTACAAGGTGCGTTGTAAACACTCAGGTCGTCCACATACACGTACTGATTCAGATGGTCAGCTTCAAACACAATCTATGAATCAAAGCCCATACACACTTAGTAGAATATACATACCGCGGTATACATGACAAGCTGGGGTGTCATAACTAGATGTGTCATTTTAAAGAAAAAAACAAGTGCATATATATTCTTTATTGATGGTTATCTTTGTATTTACAAAATCAATTCGCGTTTTTGTTTACTTGTTGGAACATCACCAATAATTACCAATACCCCATTTTAGTTCCTCATTTACAGTAAATTTATTATTACATGACATATGGTGGAATCTCCCTTAAATGTAATCCAATGTTCAGGACAATTTCAAAGAAGAAAAACATTCATTATAATATAGTGGGCATTAACTGGCTTAATCTTAGACATAACCATTAATAGTTATGCTTGGCTCAAAGTTTTTTTTCTTTCGAATGTTCACAGGTTGTTCGACGGGGTCGCGTTAGGGATCGGACCTCGTATCCTATAACCGTACAATGGTCGAAAAATGCCACTAAACGTTCATATAACATATACTAGTATCTTCAAGAATTTCCTGTACTCACTTGAAATGGTCTTCTAAGATACTCTGGGTCAGGGGTAATCTCAGCAAGTGTCCAGTCGTGCGCAGGGATATTAGTAACCGAGAAGACCGGGTTACCCCTCAGATTTCCCTCCTACGGATGAAATAAAGTCCAATTAAAATTGTCCTAATTAGAAGTTCCTTGTTTCATGTTGTTGTCCAATATCGGTACATTTGTTACTTTTTTCAGTTTTTTTCGTCAATAATATCTTACCGTTTGTCTATTTGGCTTACTTTAGCATACTTGCTTAACCATCAATATCAAAGTCGCTATATTCTGTTTGCATACGAAAATGTTTGAAATTGTAAAAATAAATGGTATTCCTCAATGTCTTAAAATCGTCAAATTGTACGCCCGCTCATAACTCGATTTTATATCATGATAAAGTGTCTTTCATTTAAACTTAATATGGCATTACTTGCAGATAAACATTTAGCTTTCCAGCAGTATTCTGGCGAGTTTCTGCTTTGTAAAAGAACCGGATACAATAAGCATGTGCAGGATTAAAAGGTCTTGATGTCACGCGCATTATGTAACTTCCGGGTCTGTAATTTCTTAAACTGTGACCTGAAATAAAAAATATATAAGAAATATAATATATAATAAAATATAAAATATAAAAAAAAAAAAAACTATTTCTCACACAAACAGATTGAAAGGGTTTTTTTTCACAGTGGAAATTTTTTGTGTCGATTCATTAATTGTTCACCCATTTTGGAGCCCAAGGTGTGATCAGGGTAGGTGTTGTCTATCTGCCAGTCATAAGTATCGTCCCTGTTCTGGGTGAAGCCGCACATCAGGCTGCCATCCTCGAAATCGCAATGTGTTAAATTGAACGAGTACAGGTTGCTGGCAGCTTTCATATAGGAAAAACAGAATGTAAGTTTATTTCACTCTTATATGTAACAACAAAAGACAAATGTTTAAGCTGCATGCAGAAAGGTATTATTTTATTTCACTCTTTTAGAATACCAACAGAAGACCAAAGGACTATAAACTGTGCTTGATTATTTTAGCGAGAAATTAGACCGCTCACCGTTAAGTCCTACATCGCCACAGTTCTGCTCGATCGTGGTGTCGAGTTGTGCCTTCAGCTTCTGTACCAGTGCCGCCATTTCATCGGCCTTGTTGCGGATATCGTTGTACGTGGTCTGAAATGTATGCATTGCCAAACACTGCTGCTCGTTCGCCAGACCTACGCCCATGCAACTTAAGCCGCACAGCAGGGACAGAACCCGTATAAAACGCATTTTTACTTGGTCCAAATAGTTAGTTACCTCAGCAAAAGTCTTTTCAAAATGAAGAAAATTGAAGCAGTTTGAAATTCTGTCACTGACCAAATTTCTAAAGTTCTAGGAGGGACGATAACTGTTCAAGTAAAATAACGATCAGCTCTAAGAATATTTCGTATCATTTTCTCAAGTCGCATTACGATTCGATATTGAAGTTTTGTCTCATAAATGTGCCAAATAAAGGGTGTGTAAATAACAGAATATCGCATTTATTATTTACATACACAATATAAATTGTCTCTTATCTGCAATATAGCGTTGTATTAAAACAAATTGGATGCAAGATCTTTAAAGGTGGTACATTACGATATCTCCATCGTAAATTTTTGTAACGTTCGATTTCCTTTTGAACTAAAGCTACAGTAATCTTGATTTACTACATGAATGGGTTTTTCACAGAGAAAAATATTCGTTATATGCCCAATACATTTTACTTTGTACATGTCTATGTAATAATTTCTATTAAATAAAGCGATGATTTTAATGTGTATTCCTTCTGAAGTTCTCATTTTATTTCCTGCATGGTAACAACATTTTTGAAATTCATGAAGTTGCAATCACGTTTTCTCTGGCATTCCAAAAGAGCTTTCCCCCCGAAGTGTTGGTGATTGTTCATTAGAATAGTCTTCATTGTCTTAAGATAAACAAGACTTAATATTGTCTTGAGCGACTCGAACACGTCGTACAAGCTACTGACTTTGTCACATCTGAAGCCTTATTGAGATAATGCATTTACAGATTTAGATACAGCAATCATCCCTACTAGTTTGACGTGCTTGAGAAGTATGCCATCTTCTTTGATTTGAACATATTTTATTGTGTAAATAACACAAAAGGATTGGAAACAAGTTCTTGCAACTTACAAGTTCCTCTCCTAATGATAATACATACAATATATACAATTGTCATAGTACATAGTCTTTTAGTTTCACGTTCTCATTTATCCAGAAATGCTGATTAGATGCATCTAATAAAGATATCTGGGTAAATTTGTTCAAAATTTCAAAGATGTATTATAATCGAGTCCTCAATTAAATAAGTGCCTATTTTCATCAAAATCAAAATTCTAAACACAGTCATCATTTTGAAATGATTTATTAAAAATTACATTATATATATTTATCATAAAAAATATGGTTGATTAAATTATATACATGATTTCACAGAGGTACAAAAGTAATGAACTATTTACAAATGAATGAGGTGGAATGGTCTGTGATACATAGTGTACACAATCCACAGCTGTGGTAAGTCTTGGTTAAAGAGTTCTTGGTAGAAACGATGATCACATCCATGTCCATATACACATGTCCATCAACAAAAAGATGATGGTTTCTGATATACATTATTTATGAATGAAACAATTATATGGAATATGATGCATGTATTTTTATTTTGGTAAACTTTGTCACAGGTGTATTAAACAAATGGATGTAAACATCTCAAGATGATGGTCTCCACACAACAGTTTTGAGGGAAAACTGGTCTTACTATCTAAAATATCTTCTTTTCAGAATTCCTGAATTTTCCCTAACAACAATCCATATAATTACATTTAATTTTCTTTTTGGATATAAAATAACATAATACAAACATGGATTTAAAAATTTAGTAATCATAGTGAAATGCTGAGATTTCTATTTTTAGAGTAGTACATTGCTTGGTATAGATGGCACATGGAGGATAAATGTACTGTCAGTGTGTGTGTCAGCTAATGACCTTTGACCTCAATAATGGCCTCGTTTTGATTCTCCTGCGAACCTGAGTTCCATCTCCATTTGTTCGTTCATTTCCTGCCTCCTTGCTATCAGAACCACAACGAAGACAACCTAGAAAAAAAATCAAAGGTTTTCTCCGGTTACAATACTGTAGATTCCTAATTAAATGTGAGGAATTAATATCCCCGTAAAATTGCGAGAAGCACCCTTCGCGGATTTTAAAATCTCGCCATTATTATCTGAGAGTTTAGAACTATAAGAAATAAGGAGAAAATTTCCACATTCGTGATTTTATATTCTTGCGATTTGGTACAAACCAGCGGATCGCGGAATTAAGTACTCGCGTAATATAAGAAATTTACAGTAGATGATTATAGGTTTTATTTGCATGTGCAATGAAATTAATGAAATGTTTGCTGTTTACACAAAGTTAATGATTGGAGATGTGATAAATGAACTTACATTGAGTAGAGTCCTGAACACCCAGAACAGCCAGGTAAACACCACGAAGGCCAGCCTCTGTAAGACAGGTACAACAATTTACTGATACTGCAGTGGTAAAGGGTGTAAATACATGTACTACAATGACTGCTTTATATACATTGTGACTATAGAGGCCTGTTAAGCAGAGCGAGTGCTTATAAGCTGAGGCACCAATATTCACTATCCTAACGATGCAAATGTTGAAGAGCAGTCATTCTGCTGAACAGGTCTCAGGAGTAGCCTTTTTTATTCCCTCTTGCAACTTGCTGAAGAGGGGATAAAATATGGCTGTGTGTACGTAAGTTAGTTGATAAGTATACAAAACTGTCTGTAGCAACAATAACTGGGAAAAAACCCTTTAGTACATGTATTAGGAATAATCAATTTTTTATATACTTTTTAAGCATTGTTGTAATTAAAGAACCCTAGTCTTTTTCAAAGATTTTGGCAAATTATTTTTTGAGTGTTAAAACTCAAATTTCTGTTCAACAAAAGAAATAAAGGAGCTAATTTTGCTCATTGTTCCAGTATTGAAGATGTTTTAACATTGCGAGAAGAGGAATAACTTTATTTATTTGAACATTGTAACCATGCAGAGGAGTTACTATTTTAACATTGTGACAAGGGGAATAACTATGTTTTAACATTGTGTAAAGGAGATATACTTTGTTTTAATTAACATCGTGCCAAGGGAAGAACTTTGTTTTGCTATGTGAATTGGGGAAAAAAAGTTTAATTATGGAATAAGGGGGATACTTTAAAAACAAATGATGATTTTGTTTTAACTTTGTGAAATAGAAAGTAAATCTGTGACAAGTGCAAACATTAGTAACATATTGGAATCAAATATTCATTTTACATTGTGACTAGTTGAAGGCTATTGTTTAAATAATATGTTATTATTTTCTAATAAAGTTCTGAAATGGAATTTTACAACTAAAGTGAAATGATCTCTCCTATTAAAACTTCTAAAACATGTCTCTTAAAAAAGATCTCAGTACTTACAAATGTGTTCATGGCGTAGAATGTGTACTCGAAAACAGAAAATGCGAACTCGACAAGGATGTAAATGATGAGATAGATGATGTAAATTTTGTGAGCTCTCATGTACATCACAAAATGCTACAATAAAAAATGCAATCATGGTAGATATACATAAATTAATCATATGTTAATTATCCTAAATAATCAATATGAAACGAAATAGATATATATAGACAATATTTTGAAATAACCTTGCATATACAATGTAGAATGAAATGAATTATAAAAACAAAATCATAATAAACACATGCAGACATTTTACAGACTTGACTGCTACAAAATCATTCATGTCCTTTAATAATATCAACACATACCCTTTCCATGGTTTGTAGAATCATGAAGCCACTGTACAGGATAAGGACCACATGACCAAATGTGAGCACTATGTCACTCGCCAAGAAACCTGGAACAGACAAAATTATAGTTAGTGGCCGAGTGTGTTATTGGACAAAGAACGCACACTGCACTAAACAGTACATCACAAAAGAATCCAATGTAAATTGAAGTGAAATACAAAGTTAAGGTTGTTACCGGTATTCTATTTTTTAACATTTTTTAATTATCACAACTGTTATAAAACATATGAAATTTTTGCTGAATATTAAATAAAAAAAGAAAACCTAAATATGATATCACGATATCAATATATATTTAATATAATTTTATACTCTAACTGAAATATATTTATCAAAGTCTTTGACACGCTGGTTTTATATATATATATATATATATATATATATACCGGTACTTACTCTGCCAGAAGTGAGCCCGCCACAACGTCTTAAATCCCATACTGATCTCAAAGTCCGTCCCTGTTGCTATAAGATCAACCAGTCGCAGAGTCAAGGCGAATGTGGCCGTAAACTACAAACAGTAAAAAAATACATGTACATATACATTCATAGCATTATGTCAATTTTCATGGGCATGCAATAATTAAACCTTTATATTAAGGGAATCTTTTGAGAAAAAAAATTGACCTTTACCAACTTGGTAATTACTACGTAAACTTCGGATCACTATAGGGAGAATACCAGTATTTATTGTTTGTATTCAAACTTTTTTGTATTTAAACTTCTTGAATTGAAGCTCAGATTGTGGATTAAAATATCTTGAGTACTTCTCATTATGAAAGTCAACTGGGTGAGGCACCTAAACTATATTCATTCTGTTTCTGATAACTGTGGTATTGCTGTCATCTGCAGGAAAGTAAAGGAGTTACGGTCGGAACACTTCCGTGTGATATTATTCAAAGTTGTTTGCCAAGACTGCTCTGCGGTTTGAAATTGACTCTGTATCAGCAAAATATACATCCCATGATGAAGTCGGACGAGTGTCATTGCATTCTATGTATTCATTATATATATTAGCCAATGACTGGACAGTTAACCATGAGTTATTTATAAGACCCAACCTTTATCAAATCAAGAGTTTCTCACATACTGCTAATTTTAAGGTTCAAGCTCTTGTTAAAACAGTTCTAAAAGGCATTTTCTGGTCAAATACTGTGCAATTTAAATTTTTTTATAAATTGTGACATAATTGTACTAAACATTTTCGTTGATTCCCATTCCCTAGCTGATATAACCACCTTAAATAAAGTACACAACAGAAATTGCTTAATCAACATCATTAAATTATCTCCTAGGTAAACAATCATCAAATTGTCCCTAAAAAAAGTGCATTTAGTTACTCTCATTAATTTATGTAATACCATTTATAGAGACTTATTCTGGGTCTTTTACGTAAATTAATTATATCTTATATATACATACAGTACTTGTACCATATATGTGTACAAACATATATACTAATTGACCATTATGTATTAAAACAGTTGATACGTTTTAGATTCATTTAATGGAAATGTATTGACAATCCATGACAAATACCGGAAGTAAATATACGGCGATTGATAGTTCGAATTAATAATTTTACCTTTTCTATACCTGGCCAAATAACTTTAAACATCGCATTCTTGTTCCTAGTATACTTATTAACTTACCACCACAAAAATATAGCCCACAAAGCATGCTGTTCGTAGATTCCAACAGAGGAACCTGTGCATCAACGCCATATTTGTTTTCTCTCGTCTCGTTTTAAACTTGTCACACCTGAGGCAGGTAAGGGAGAAATCAGTATATGCACCATGCACTAAATGACGAAAATATTTCCGATTTAGGAGAACCTGATGTTGCAAACAGAGTAATTAAAAAACGTCCAACTAATTTTGTTATTATTTAAAGTTAAAGAGCTGTACATTAAAACCATATTATAAATTGATGATTATATATTTACGTTTTCCACGCTCCGGTACATACAAATATAACGAGTGCTCCCTCAGTCGCGTAACCAAGTGGCGGATATAAGACTTTTACAAGTAATAGATTTCCAAAACACTTGCCTGACTAAACAAATTTATTAAATGGAAGCATGCATGTTTCAATTAAGCTATCTTATAAGAAAAGAATTTTAATTTCTCGATGTTGATCATAAATTCTAGTGCATGTATATCACTTAAAATTAAATTATTTCATTAAATTTAATTCCCAACCATAGGAAATAGGAAAGGCCAAGGATATTCAAGCACGTGTTGTTTTCGAAAGTATGTGGGGGGGGGGGGGGGGGGCTTCATCTATAACATCTTGACAAGCAATTAATAAAAGGGCGAATTCTCAAAATCATGAAAAAAATCCTAATTGTAACTTCCATTTAATTACATTCCTTATTTTCAGTTTCATTTATTACATTCTCCAACAAAAGTGGAGGGGGCAAATCCATGATATTACTATTTATTATATATGTAAAGTAAAGGAAAGTGCCTGCTGCCAAAAAATTAATATGCTTGTATCAAGTTTTATTCCCGTGTCACAAACTGTATTGAGAATATTTTCATTTGCAAGGAGCATATATTTTTAAATTTGACCTTATGGTCCTGGTATTGAGATATTGAGCCTACGTGATTTGTCCATAATATTTTCATCATTAAATTTTGACTATATGATTGTGTCCTCAAAACATTACGGTCCTCTATTTTTCAGAGGGTGCAATACATGTACGTACAAGCAAAGGGTTCTTTAGGTATAAAGTGGGTGATAAATTTTTATGTCCGAAGAAGTGTGACCATTAAACTTTAACCTTTAACTCTATGACCTATACTTCAGTAGGGGTCATGCATCTACTTTTAAGAGGATACCGATCGAGTACCAAATTTGATTTCTTTTAAACAAAGGGTTTTCAAGATATTGAGCAGACAACTCCTACCTGTTGACCGAGCAACAGATGCAAATCAGTTCTTAATTATCCAGGAAAATATTTATTAACTCAAGATATATCTTATACAAAGTAATCATGTAAATTTCACAGAATGAAAACCAGATTAACAAAATGACTGATACTGTTATCACATATAGCATACTTTTATATCACAATAGAAGATATATAGTTGAGCCATATCACAGTTCAAGAAAAATGATGGAAGTATTTGCATACATATTCAATATAATTGATAACATACAAGTAAAATAAACATTTAGAATTCATATTAAAAAAAACTTACAGTTCAGTTTATGTATTTGTGTGAAATTTTATCACATTGCATTAAAATTTAAAAGAATTAAATATGACATATTATACATGTAAAAGTGATATTATATCAAACAATAAAATAAACATGGACAAAAGCATGACTGTGTAAAATACAAAGACTTCCTGTGACTAAACATCAGTGATCCCATCAGCAAATGATACAGACTGTAAAACTTTCAATGGCTACAGCTTCTACCAGTTGACAAAACAAACACATAAATATCATAAGGCTCATTTTTACTACTTTTTCAATCAGAATCACTATAAATCCATTAAAATTCAACAGTTTTAAATTTTTGACACACTTTAAAATAAGTTTTGAAACTTCCACTATACAGTTCATTGGCTGACACATCCAGCAACTGAACTACTCAGTGCTGTCAATTTGATAAACAGATTGATATACACTTTTAAAAGTGCATTTGAGCACTCTAAAAAGAATTTATTGTGTACGAAATTTTAAAGAAACCAACTAGTATGGAGATTTCAACACAACTATTTCCTCATTTCATACAGGATTTGAAAAAATAAATTTCCATTCATCAAAAAATGAAGATTCTACAGACTAAATCTCACTACAGATCATTTAAATTCTCTTGTAAGTGATTAGATATTCGGGATAGCAGGCCTTGTTGTCATACAGAATAAATTCTCTAAAGTTCCAGCTTCCATCTACAACTATGGAATCAAACATGGCACTATGGGTAGGGTCCTTGCACCGATCATTGTGACAGCTCTTACAAGGAGGCCTGGTATAGGGATGTTTGTTTGTGGTATCAGTTCTGATGAACATTTCGCCAAGGCAAGCTCGAACCAAAAGCATTTTCTTCTCATGGAGATCTCTTTGATTTTTTGGATCTGCAAAAACATAACATTCAAAAAGATTTTTTTAAAAACTCATAAAAATGTACCAAAATGTTTTAACCCCAAAGAAGTGGCTCAATTCAACTGATTAGAGCATTTTTATCCAATAAAATAATAGCAATACTTTATTACGACAAAATTCACAAAGTTTACCTGCATACTGATCCGATTTACTTGAGCTCTCTGCACAGTATACTCCATTTCCAAAACATGGATTGTTTGCTATCCTCCCATCTAATCCCTGAGTTAAAATATTTGTAATGAGACTTGGTTGAGTCCCATGGAACAAATAATGCTCATTGATCCCTGGGTAAATCTCCACCTGAAGACATGGATCGGCTATCTGTTTAGTTGCCACATCTCCACTTTGGTTGAGTCCCATGGAACAAATAATGCTCATTGATCCCTGGGTAAATCTCCACCTGAAGACATGGATCGGCTATCTGTTTAGTTGCCACATCTCCACTTTTCGCCTGTGGAATCTGCCCTAGTGCCTTGAATTGCCCCTTCTGTGAAGCTCGTAGGAAGATCTTTTCTCTGTACTTCCAATACTCCTCAAAAAGATGAGGACTTTCAAGACGTTCTATATTAGTGATCTGTATCTTTGTATAGTTTAACTGGGCTAAACCATCTGCATCAGTGCCTTTACCCACAAACTGGGACTTCCAAGTATTTAATGCCAACTTCTCTACAGCAGAATATGTTTGAGAGCTTGACTTTAAAGCTTCAAGTTTAAAGTCCTTTGATGAGACACGGGAATTCCAAGTTGCCAAGTCATTGGAGGAAGTGTAAACTGTCCAATAGGATGGAGTTACAGCCTTCATTTTGTACAGATTCTCAAAATATGGCTTTGAATTCACTGGTGACTTGTTAGCATGTGCTGTAACAAATTAATTACTGTTTAATTTTATTTTATTCATTAGCATACCTCATTGAAATAATCTTATACAAAGTGAAATTTGTAGGATGTTTAACATTGAAATACCTGTCCTTATATTTGTGATACAATTTTAAAACTTAGAACACTTAACTTAAGAACATGATATATTGATGATAACTGGGCATATTGCTTATTAAATTAATTGTGTGTATATATGTTAAACAAATCAAGCACCTGTTGGTGGGTTAGGACTCTGCAGAGTTGCTGCTGGGGTCGACATCTTGAAAGCTGAGAGAAAGGCCTGTAATCGACCATAATCAAGCTACATGTGTTATATGGTAAAAGCTATATCATATGAAAATGTTGAAATAATTTTTTGCATAACTTTATGTAGCCTATAAGACTTGAATAATCATGCATGCATATGGTAATTCCATCTCTAACACTGTGCACCACTGACCTGCTCCACTGTTTTCCTATTCCTGTCTTGGTTGTATACAACAATAGTGATGCGAGCAAGTTCTGTTTGCGGATATTTCTGATCAAAGTCCTTGATGCACTCAGCCATTACTTGTGCCACTTGGTCGGGAGGGTAGTTCAGAGACCCTGTCCCCAGGGTGGGGAAAGCCAGGGTCTTTGTCATCTTGTGCTTGTTGGCCTCCTCTAGACATTTGGTCACAAAGTCTTTTAAGATCTGTTAAAATAGGTTTGATTTACACAAACATTTTTTACAAACACATGTATAAATTTAAGGATGTTCAAATAGGAAGGAACAGATTTGTAAAAATTGTAAAATTGTATCTACATTCAACAGATATCCAATATACAAATACTGCATGAATAAAATAGCTGATCATGATAACTAGTACATACTATTCTTTTGCATGGAAAACTGATATACAAGTATACTAGTGGAATATAATAACAGCCATAGTTGATAAGATGTCATTTAATTGTCTACCGGTTATAAACTCTCAAAACTAAATTAATTTGCCCCACAGAGGTGCAGTACAAGCTTTGACGTGTGAATGTTTGTGGGAAAGGCGGGAGGCATAAATAAAGCAAGCCTTTTATCATTATTTTTTTTTATTCTGATGTTATATACCCGTACATTTGTTTAGTTATTTTTGCCATACTCTGTCCTACAGAAGCGTATTAGTGCCACTTTGTATTTTTTTTTCTTTAAAATTCCAACTTTTAAGTTGGAATTTCCAACTTTAATCTTGGAATTTCAAACTTAAATCTTGGAATTTCAAACTTTAAAGTTGGAATTTCCAACTTTAAAGTTGGAATTTCTAACTTTAATGTTGGAATTTCCAACTTTAATCTTGGAATTTCCAACTTTAAAGTTGGAAAAAATCAACTTTAAAGTTGATTTTTATTATATCTATATATATAGATAGATAGATATATACTATGATTTTTTGTTCAGTGTGAATTAGGCTTTACTCATAAAAAGAATGGGGGAGCTCATTTGCTTTCAAGAAGAACTCAACATAATAATACAACAACTCGAACTCACTGGAAATAATTGAACATGTCATAATTATAATTTCAATTCTATTTTTTGAATTCCATGAAAACAATAACTATGTCATAATCAATATATATATGTGTATAAAAGGTTGCTTGATTGTATCATATACATATAAAATAAATTTTAAAAATCCTCAATAAATAAAAGAATGAAAAGGATTAAGCATAATGAAGCATAGTACTGAAAAACATTTAGGAAAGTAATTATATGTAAACAATAATCTATTCTGCAATTTTCAACAAAGAATTTTCAGTTAACACATACATATGTGCATGATAATCTTGAACAATCAATAAATATGTTGAATTGAATCCCAAGATTAAAGTTGGAAATTCCAAGATTAAAGTTGGAAATTCAAACTTTAAAGTTGGAAAAATCAACTTAAAAGTTGGAAAAATCAACTTTTAAGTTGGAAAAATCAACTTAAAAGTTGGAAAAATCAACTTTAAAGTTGGAAATTCCAAGATTAAAGTTGGAAATTCCAACTTTAAAGTTGGAAATTCCAACTTTAAAGTTGGAATTTTAAAAAATAAAAATATATATAGAGTGGCACTAATACGCTTCCGTACTGTCCCGAGTTTTTGTTTCTACCACTTTTTGCTTGATATTTCAATAATAGTAAATACCTTTGTGCTCAAACTATGCTCATCCACTAATATGAAAAATGTCCAGATTATCTGTTTTGAAACGCCCCCTCTATCGCTTCAGGTTTCAATACACTTCCAAAAATTGAAAGTCTACGGAGATTTTGCATTGAATCAGCCATTAATAAGCCCGGATGATAATGTTAAAAATTTGCGCGATGTATTCCGAGTGTATTCCGAACGGAGAAAAGATGTAAACATTTCCCATTACAAATCTCCGTAAGAAAATTGTTTTTGTTCCTGTGAAATTTTATGAGTGAAAAGGGATAATTGTTCTATGAAGACATCTTAGATATATTCCCTTTCATCGATTTGAATTGTATTTCTTTCACAGGTATGTGTATTTTTATTAAAAATCATCAAAAATTGATGGAAGCAATAACTTGGCACAAACTATAATGATCTTAATTTAAGTTTCGGAATAAACAGTATACAGGAAAATATTTGCCCCCATTTTTTTTTTCACCCCTTTTGCCCTTGTTGTCAGCGGGCACCTAATTTGAGACTGAACAAACTCAAATTTCTCATTCTCATATTATCTCTCCTAAATACATGTACAACTGTGTGGATTCAAGAAAGGGCGAAACCATTTGCAAGTGAAGAAAGGCAAAAAAAAAACAGGGCAAGCATAACCCTGTATACAGAATAATCATTTATTATATTTTAATACATCAGAACAGAAGAACTAAACAACTTTAATATACAGTTGGACAGTATAAACAAATGAGTCCTTGCAACTCTCTCACCCTTAAGAACACTGTACCTGTTTCGGTGTAGGTGTACCAGCAGTCCCCCACTTTGGAATGGCTCCGTGGTACACAAACTGACACGGCAGATTATGACCCCCAGAAATAGCGAGGTCTCCGGACTGAATCCCCTGAGGATACTTCTGGTCACACTCTGTCTGTAGACCAGGCCCCACAGCCTGTAACAGGCTCTCTGCCATTCCTCCATTCTTAAGTTGTAGATTTTCCGGTCCACTGCATACTATCACATCCACCTACATTTAAATTAACATAGATGACACAGGATTGAGCTTTGTCACCTAGAGCACCCATTTTATCATTGTACAAACATTAGAACTGAACAAATGGATTTAGCATGTTAGGTTCATGTACTTCCATCAATACCTGCTGATGTGAAAGTTCTCCAGCTTTAAAAGATATCTGTATTTTTCCAATCTTTCCTTTGGAATTTGAAACATGTATGACTAGAAAAATAAAAATAATGCATAAAGCAAGAACTTGATGTAATTAACTAATTAAGAACCATATATTTTTTTATTTTCTTTGAAAGCATGATAAATTTATGTATGCATAAAAAATTATTTTCCTATTTAACATGCAATACAATTAAGTCAGACCTCATGTTGGCTGCTTAGTTTCCATATATATTATCATGTCCACTTCAATAACAGTCAATGAAAAGTATAAATTATAGCAGCTAGAACATTTTACAAAGCTACTAAATATATCGTACATAGCAGAGAAACTATGACCTGGTATCATGTGTACCAGCAGTCTGAGATCACTACATCTCCTCTTTTTTGGTTTATACGGTATATGGTTACCCTATCTCACCTGCAGGTGGCACTGCAGCTGCCTGAGAACTCTGTGTTGCAGTTGTCATGTTCAGAGCAGAAATAAATGCCTGTGAAGAAAAAATTAAAAATCCATTGGCTAAGAGACCTTTACAGCATAATGTTCATTCTTTTTACTGTGAATGATACTGTATTAAGACTGCTGCAAAAAAAGCAAAATCCTAGTCTACCAATAACTTGTGACATAATCTGAGGTAAAAATAAAAGTTGCTTGGTCCGCTTGTAGTGCAAAAAGCACAAAGAACTGATGGGAATTATCGAATGTTCTAAAGAGTGATGGATCATTTAGCCCCTTGTAAACAAGTGTACAACCACCATATGTAATGACTTGATGGAAGCTGACCTGTTCCACTGTTTTCCATTTCTTGTCCTGATTGTATACAACAATGATAATCCTTTTGAGTTTCTTATTCGGATACCTCTGGTCAAAGTCCTTGATGCACTCGGCCATCACTTGTGCCACTTGGTTGGGAGGGTAGTTCAGAGATCCCGTCCCCAGGGTGGGGAAAGCCAGGGTCTTTGTCATCTTGTGTTTGTTGGCCTCCTCTAGACATTCTGTCACAAAGTCTTTTAAGATCTAATAAAAAATGTTTGATTTACATAAATTTGAGGAAATATACATGTACATATTAAATAAATATCAAAATTAATACATGCACTCTCAAAATAAAAACAAAACATAATCAAAGTGGAAAGGGAGACAAAAAAGCCATAAATGGAGCAAGCCCGGTTTCACTAGACATATATATTCTAGATTCTGGTGTACCATAAACTTATTATTACAAGTTCTTGAAGGAACTCTGTATACCGGTACATGTAATTAACCATTGATGAATACTGATTTGAAGAAGCAAACACTAAACAAAGTTGAATGTATTCAGTATAAACAACTGAGTCCTTGCAACTCTCTCACCCTTAAGAACACTGTACCTGTTTAGGTGTAGGTGTACCAGCAGTCCCCCACTTTGGAATGGCTCCATGGTATACAAACTGACACGGCAGATTGTGACCCCTGGTAATGGCGAGGTCTCCGGACTGAATCCCCTGAGGATACTTCTGGTCACACTCTGTCTGTAGACCAGGCCCCGCGGCCTGTAACAGGCTCTCTGCCATTCCTCCATTCTTAAGTTGTAGATTTTCTGGTCCACTGCATACTATCACGTCCACCTGGATAATATATATGTAATTTATATATCTCAACAGACAAATACAGCTTTGAAAAAAGACACTGATACTCAATGAATTATCAGTAGTCCTTTAAAGTTAATTCTAAATGATTCACATTTACCAGATATGTACAACCATTTACTTTGGACAATGGACATTAAACACAAACTTAATATAAGTTGATGAATAAATATATATATACCCTGGTATATATATTTTTGAAATATTCAAATGATTTTGATGTAATTGGTTTTTTTAAAGTGTGCTTAATATCTGTATTGCATCCATAATCCCATTCCCAGTCCCAACCATAGCTTGCAAACTGTCATTATTGTGTTTTTGTACCTTCTGGTCTGGGAGATTTCCAATCTCCAAAGAAACATCAATATTTCCGACCTTGGAATGGCTTGTCTGTGAAGAGCCTGAATTTGAAAAAAAAAATGAGTTACCAGGTAAATAAAACAATAACAAAGCAAACAGCATAGAATTAAACTCAATCAATCTATTAACCTTGATGACTGATACTTTATTCTTTTACTCTTAATGAATAGAGGTACCTGTTTTAGATATTTTTCTGGCTTTCTTCACGAATGCCTATAAAAATACAATAATGCACATGTAATTAAATACAATGCAATGCTCATCTTTTTACAGCTTCCCAAAAATTTTAAAATGCTATGACTAATTTCCTTGTTCATTGCACCAAATTATATCATACCGAATAAATCGAAGACTTAAACACACAAAATACAACTTGGCTGAGTGTGGGTCCAGCATTTTCATTGCTAAATTCCTCCACAGCTTTGAACAGTAAATCGGCAAGGACCTTTGCTGGGTAACCAATGGTGGATCCAAGATCAGGAACAGCAATAGAACTGAAGCCTTGGGAGTTTGCTCTTGCGAGGCAATCTTTGACAATTTGAGTTACCGTCTTTATAAATTAAAATTGATAATTACTGACACCAGATAAAAAAGTTAAATGTAAATGTCATTCATTCATTAGAATTTATCAACTCTAGTAATGAAAACAAAAACTGAGTTCAATAATTCATATATAATCTTTTACCATACAGAATAGAAAGCAATAATATATATTTTATTTTTCAAAAATTCAAAAAAAAATAAAAAATCATAAAACTCATTACAAAGAGGCTCTTTCATGCTTTAAGATTGTATTCCAGTCGTAATAAACACAGGTACCAGTATTATGAAACTAATGTCTGAAAACCTAAATACATGTATTTAAAATAAAGCATAGTTTGGACAATTTAAGCAGGATTAAATCGATTAAATTGTTTTGGGAAAATACATCACTCAATGATCCATACTTGGTTTTGGCTGCCATCTTTCTGATTGTCTGGAAGGGTCACATGGTATACTCTCTGGCAGGGTAAGTTGTACCCCCCTGTGTCAGCTATGGCCCCCACACTCACACCGTGCGGAAACTTTTTCTCACACTCTGACTTCAGATTTGGTCCAGCAGCATCACTAAGCTCCTTGCTTGGAGTTCTTCTGAGGTCAAAGTTAGGAGGTACCCCATTAACGTACACATCCACCTGCAAACATTTTGTACTATGTTTATTCTAATGTGCTGAGCATAACATATTGTATTGTGTTGTTAACATAAAAAATGTTATGTATAAAGTATCACTAAGTGTATATGGTCTACTGTACTATGGTCACATTTATTGTTTTATATAAAGTATTGCTATATGTACATTGACTACTGTACTATTGTCACACTGACTCTTATGGAACCAATATTACTAATCTATTTCATATACATTATTGCTAGGCATACATTGACTACTGTACTACTGTCACTCCGATTGTTTTGTATACAGTATCACTATGTGTACACTGTCTACTGTCCCATTGTCGCACTGATTATTTTGTATACACTATTGCTATGCGTACACTATCTATTGTACTACTGTCACACTGACTGTTATGTATACACCCAGCAGTATCATTATTTATTATACTTTCATGTTAAATACTGAAATCTGATTGGTTTAGATGCAGTTGATAATCCGTTCTATTACCCTCAGCGTTTGCAACACAATTAGTAACGGGTAACACAACAAATTGTTACATGCGCGTAAATTATGCGTGTACGGCTCGCCATGGAATTCACGTCATTTCTATATAAAAGCAGTAAAAATATCTCTAAAATTAAGACATTCAGTATAATAAAATAAATACTGCCTGTTTGTGAGGATAACAGTTTAAATTGACACCCCTCAAAAACCATTGTCAACCTCCGCTTCGCGTGGGTTGACAATGGTTTCCTCGGGTCGTCAATTTAAATTGTTACCCTCCCAAACAGGCACTATATATATAGTGTATATTGTCTACTGTACTACTGTCACACTGACTGTTATGTGTACAGCCAGCAGTATCACTATGTGTACACTGTCTACTGTACTATTGTCACACTGAATGTTATGTATTAAGTATCACTAATTGTGCATTGTCTAATGTACTACTGTCACATTTATTGTTGTGTATACATCCTAAAGTATCACTAAATGTACATTGTCTACTGTACTTTGTCAAGTACTGTTACACTGACTATTATGTTTAAGGTATCACTATGTGTACACTGTCCACTGTACTACTGTCACACTGACACAGACTGTTACGGATACATACTGCAGTATCACTATGTGTGCAATGTCTACTGTACTACTGTCACATTGACTGTCATGTATACACCCTATATAACATCACTATATATGTGTACACTGTCTACTGTACTACTGTCACATTGACTGTCATGTATACAACCTACAGTGTCACTATGTGTACACTGTCTACTGTACTATTGTCACACGGACTGTCAATTATACACCCTGCAGTATTACTATGTGTACAATGTCTACTATACTTCTGACACATTGTGTGTTACTTATGTACTGTACCTGTTCATCTGTGAGTAGTCCCTTCACTACTGTCACACTGATTGTTATATAAATAGCTTGCAGTATCACTATGGGTACACTGTCTACTGTACTACTGTCACATTGACTGCTCTGTATAAAGTATTATTATGTTTACACTGTCTGCTGTACTACTGTGACGTACTGTCCATTGTGTGTACCTGTTCATCAGTGAGTGATCCATTCACTACTGTCACACTGATTGTTATATAAATAGCTTGCAGTATCACTATGGGTACACTGTCTACTGTACTACTGTCACACTGACTGCTCTGTATAAAGTATTATTATGTTTACAGTATTGTCTGCTGTACTACTGTGACGTACTGTCACATTGTGTGTACCTGTTCATCAGTGAGTGATCCATTGACTACTGTCACACTGACTGCGCCAACCTTTACCCACTGTCTGGCATTCTGATTGGCCCGGGCTTGGAACAGATTGAGAGATGAGGGTGTATGTGGTAGTGGTACTGTAGTGGCATTGGCTATAAGTGCAACATAATGAATCAAGATCAGTTTTTTTTATCACAATAATACAGCAATCTGATTCAATATCCTTATTATATGTAATAAAATTAATTATTAAGTAAAGGTACTATTGATGAAATATACATATAAAGATATAAACATAACTTTTAGCACAAACTTTGATATTGTTTTCATGACACAACTGAAGACAGTTGTTAAAAGAGCTTCTAATCCTGTCAGCCTGTAACCCAAATAGCAGAGAAAAATAAATATATACATATTCATATTTGCCAAGACCAAAGCAAGCACCCGTGTATTAAATTATACTTACCAACACTGGCATTAGACTTTTTAGTTTGTTGTCCCCCCATTTAGATGTTTAATATTGATTTTTATCCCCAGTCACTTTTTTATAAACAAAGTGAAAGTAATAAGTAGATTAATCTGAAGTATATCTATTTTTGTCATTCCAGAGACATAAATAAAGTAATGTTATTAATGTCTCTGGTCATTCTAAATATAAAACCTGGTAATCTTAAAGTTGTTTATAACTTCCTATTTTCCTATTTTCATTTTCTTAATCTACGTTCCACTACCTGGGAGACATTATTGTTGATTTTGGTGACACTGTTCGTAATATTTGTACTGAATTAATTTAACACTGGTATTGTTTATTCCCTCTAGCTATAATCTCTCGGTGACCCAGCTTTGATCGGGTTCGAAATTCATAAAAATATAAACACTGCTAAAAGGGGAAAATGGCGGGGGCTTTGAAATATATGTCAGATCATGAGAATCGATTGCAAAGATTTAAGTCGAATCTTTTGTATATCTTCGATAAGGTTGGAACTGCATGCATAAAATTGACATTCCTTATCAAGTTTCTTTGTCTGGATGTAAGCAGCATTCGAATATGATTTGAACATGTCTAAGTTCTGGTTTCTGATTATAGTATGAAAACTGTGAAGACGACGATACAGAAATAGACCTGCGTGATCTTTCTTTGCATCGAGGACGAAGTAAGACTTAACGTTTACTTTTTTACAGTTCTTGTACATCTTCTAATATGCTTTATAGGAGGTCTAGTTGTTAATGTTACTGTCTAATTATGTTCATGATGTTTTATCATATTCCAAAGCATTTCTTACCATGACTGCCTTTAGCGCCCTTTCACCAGCTGTTCACAGTCAGGTTGGGACTAATCTCCCAAGTGGGTTATATAGAATGTATGTTCGTTGGCCACATGCAAGTCCAACATATTATGGATAATTTATTGATTATGAGTAAATTGCTTATTGGGCTTAATTATTTTATATTAGGGCAAACTGTAAACAAGATAATACACGTACTGTGACGTACATGTATGGAGTGAACAAGTTATAGGGTAAACGAACGATAATTTTGGTGAACAGACACCGGGTGATCTGACCCAGGCAAACAGGTAGATAGGGCAAATGAACCCAGTGTCAAAATTTATACGGCAACATGGCGGACGTAACGTTTTTTAAGCTGATTTTTTACAGAAATGGTCAACCATACCTTTGATTTTTAAGCTCCAAAATATTTAGAGTGACCCCCTTTAAATTGCCCGTGACGTAATATTATAATCCTACAATATGGCACCCAGGTTTGCACAGACGACTGACGAGGAACGTAAAAAATTAGAGAATTTAGCTGTGAATTTAATGTTATGTATTATCTTTTGTTTGTTTACATTTCTGTACACAGTCAGTAACAAACCTAATAAGTAATATTTAAATATTATGAGCAAAAGAAAGCTCCATTTAATTGAAACTTGTACCAGGGCCATTCTTTAAAAAATGTTTGTTTGGAATTGTCGCTTGGAGGTTTCTAGACTTGAGAGGGAGGGAATTTTTTTTTTTCAAACTTGAAGTTTCACTAATTAAAAATTGGTTTAAAAAAATGTTCTTTAGTTTTTGCTAATAAAATTTTATCAGTGGGGGGTATTTCAATGAGACGGGAGGCAATTCCAAACAAATAATAATTTTTGTTGGCCCAATACAACACATGTAATCAATAACAAGACTTAAGCTTTGTTTACAAAACAAAGAGTTTCGAACTCTGGATCTTGCTTGTTACTCGATATTTGACTACATTTTTGGGGAAGCATTAACGATACCCATATTAATCATTCTAAACATTTAAAAAAAAAATGGAAAAATAAAATTTGAAAATGTTAAGCTCAAATCATGTCTAAGATCCTTTAATAGACACTTAGAACAATGCTAATTTCTCTTTTGAAGCATATAACGGTAACAGACACTTAGATTAGTACTAATCTCTCTTAAGAAACAAGGTAACAGTGTTACAACTTGCGAGGGTAACAGACCCTTGTATCTATATGTATGTCTTTTAATTCTGAAACAGGGTAACAAGGGTTACGAGAGTTACAGACCCTTGTATCTATACTAATGTCTCTTTTGAAACAGGGTTACTAGGGTAACAGACTCTTGTATTTATTTGTATGTCTTTTCTGAAACAAAATTATGAGGGTAACAGACCCTTGTATCAATATGAACTAGTACAGACTTAAGCTTGTGTGTTAACCCTTTAGCTCAATTGTTAGAGCATTGTTTTATTTTACCAAGGGGTCTGGAATCATAGCCTACTGGTGGTCATTCCTCCTATTCTGTTACTTGACTAATAAATCCACTCCATATGTGCAGAACTTTCCTTAACATGCTTAAGTTTATTTATACTGATTAATGAAAGAATAAAAACATTTATGATAACATTAACTTGTCTGAATTGTACATGATGACCAAATTTGAAAAAAGTCTTCTAGCTATATATACATGTTTTTCATAATATAGTGAATTCATAATTTTGTAGAACAATTTATTAGAAGCAAAACCAAGGGGTTTGGACACAGCAAACTTAAGAGTACACCAAGAGAGGGGAACCTAAATCTAGAGGACCATGGTACGTAATTCTGTTGTCATGACCTCTATATACCTGGTATACTATATAGTACATGTTTAAGTACATGTACATCAAAAGTAATTTAAAATCAAAGATGAAAATTTGTTTTAGTAAGGCACGACTAATGAGAGATAATGGTGACCAACGGTTCAATATGTCCATGGAAAATTGTAAATTAGCAGTTTGCCATCAGCGACATTATTTAGTCTTATATTTAGTATATGCATTAGATCATGATGTCATGTAAAGAAAGCAGTAATGTTTAAGAAATGTCATGAGTTCAGTCACTGTCTGGATAACTCATATAAATGAGATACTAAGTTGAGATAATTGTCTTTTTATTACAAGTTAAATAATATTTGATTTCACAATCTAAAAACAAGTGTATCCAACTTTTCTACTAAAAAACAATTTCTCTTTCATATTGAGCTGAAAACGACAGAAGACTGTCTGACTCGCATCAATTACATATGATTGCATGCACAGTTGTAAATGTTTTGTGAACAGTCATGAAGTCCATGATATTTTTTATTTGTATAAGTGTTCAAGGAACAAATAACATCCCACTTTCATACAAATCATGTAACTTTGAAATATTAAAGATGATTCTTTTTAATCAATGAAACTGCCTTACCTGAACTTGGAACAAAATAACCGAAACATGGTGGTACTTTATTGGATAAGTTCATTTCTGAAGGAAGTTTTTACAGGGCATGTGACATTTTTGTCTGTCTATAATCTCTAAACATAGCGACTTGCATTTTTAGCTATATGTACTTAGATTACAACTTTTGTAGTGGGGTGGTAAACAAGATGGGTCCAATTACAGAGGGATATCAGTTACGTACAGGAATATGATCTAGCTATTAAAAGAATACATTATATAATATATATAAGTTTATTTCATGTGATCAAGTTTTACATGATAATGTTTTAAAAATAGGTAAAAGATATGTATGTGATATTGTAAGGACTTTTAATTTTGTGTATAATATCTATATTTATATTATTTATCCCATGAGATAAGATTATATACAGCAAAGACTGCAAATTATACCATTATATTTGCATTTCTATTGTTCTTTCCCACTGTAAGCCCATACGGAGGAGCTGCAATTATTTCTCTATAATCGCAATTGCTCTGTCAGTATACTATGACGTCATAAAGGTGTAACGTTATATATACTTTTCCATGACGTTATAGATTTAAACCACTATACGATACATCATGTCTCCAACTCCATTAAAATTGACGTATTTACATGTAATATTAAAACATGTGTTTGATAACATTTTAAAGGAATTACTGTTATAACATATCATTGATTCTGTTAACAAATCTATGTGAATTAAAAAGATACATTACAGTCTGAATGTTTACTTTTGATATAATAGCTAAATGTCAAGGTCTAGGCTAATACAGGGTATTTGCGAGTGGTAAAATGCAAATATAAGTAATAAACAACGATTATTTAGTGAACATGGCGTTATGAATAGCAACTGCTCTGCTGGCATATTTTCCATGATGCGCTAGCGTGCATCATGGAATATGCCAACAGAGCAATTGCTATTCATAACGCCATGTTCACTAAATAACGTTTATTTCTTAAATATATCCTTTTCTGCATAATGACTGGATTAAACCTGTTTGTCAGTCAAAACTTCTTTCAGGATTTTTTTTGTTGTGCTTGTTAACATTAGTCATTTTCATGCCAAAATGATATCTTTAGATGGGTATATATAATTTTTTATGCCCCCCCCCCCCCCCCCCCCCCATCTAAGAAGGGAGGGCATATTGCGTTGCTGCTGTCTGTCCACCAACAGTTTCCACTCATTTTCTTTGCAGAGGATGAACATTTTGAAATGAAATTTGGTATACAGGTTTATCATGATAATATCTAGGTCAACTTCGATATTGGGTACGATCGAGCAATTTTCAACAGAGTTATGGCCCTTGGACTTAGAAAAATTCCAGTTATTTGCAGTTTCCGCTCATTTTCTTTGCAGAGGATGAACATATACATTGAAATGAAATTTGGTATACAGGTTTATCATGATAATATCTAGGATGAGTTCGATATTGGGTACAATCGAGCAATTTTCAACAGCGTTATGGCTCTTGGACGTAGGAAAATTCCAGTTATTTGCAGTTTCTGCTCATTTTCTTCGCAGAGGTGCACATATTGATATGAAATTTGGTATACAGGTTTATCATGATAATATCTAGGTCAAATTTGATTTTGGGTATGATAGAGCAATTTTCGACAGATTTATGGCCCTTGGACATAGAAAAATTTTCAATATTGGCATTTTATGTTCATTTTTTTGTGGATGTTTCCAAGGGGGGGGGGGGGCATAAGTGTTTCACAAACATCTCTTGTTAGTATTGCTTTCTTAAGCAAAGCACTTTTCCTTAACATGTACCATGCCATTTTGACAATATCATGCTTAAATTTCAGGACAGAATAATATCCCTGTCATTGATTACAGACAACAGACAGGGGATAGACAGGTAAAATATCTTAATTGATGATTTCTTCAAATAGGAACATGTTATTTGAGATTTTCATTATATGTTAACCTTGAATAAGCTATAACTTTATCATAATAACCCAAAATTAAACTACATGTAGTAACAACTGGAAAAGCTGAGAGTACCGGGGTATTTGATACAAACAGTGTGTAATGCTTGAAGACGATGACTTTAGGGGTTCTTCACTGTAAATATTTTATTTTTGCTTTGATTTCAAAATTGATTTGCAATATTTAAATCAAAGCAAAGCAATCTTTTTTCTTCAAGTTCAAAAAGTGAATAATTTAGTACCAGGAATTTCTTCGGAATTCATGAGCGTCAACTTTTACACTGTACCCTTATTTCAACAGAGAGATGACCTACAGGCTACATATGTTGTGTCAAGGTCAGATGATCTGTGGAATTCTCATAGAAACCAACCTGTCCCACTGAATTATGATGAGCCAGATTGCTTGGATCCCCGACAGAGAATAGATGTGGATCCTAGTGATGTTGATCCCAGGGAAGTCGACCATTTCTCAGACGACAGCTCCAGGATACAGTGCCTCAATGGTAAATCTGTTATATATCACACAGCAGAGTAATTCCTGTCAGGAATTGATCTGGGCCACAACATTTTGATTTTTACACATATTTAATTAAAATGGCGCAGTTTAGCAAACTGTCCGGGTACTAACATAGATAAAAAGAACATACAAAGAACTAACATAGATATTATTCGTTGTAAAGTGACTGAAACGGATATGCAACTCAACTGCTAATTTGTAAAAGTACATTTATTAGTCATGTGCACTTAAATCAGGTTAATACTGGTAAATGCTTATTGTGATGTTCGTAAAAATATTACATTATCCAGTGTGTGTGTGATAATACTACAAATCGATTTTGTAATGTGTAGTCCAATACATTTCATCAATGACTATATTGATATTTAATTGTACATGCAGTTGCTGAAAGTTATAAAAATTTAAGTTATAAGGAATCATTCTTTGATTATTATGAGGTGATCAAATATGGTTGGGCAAGATCAAATCTATCATAAAGTCTTTGGGCTTCATCTTCGATCATATTTGATCACCTCATAATACACAAAGAATGACTTCTCATTCCTTAAGACAATGATTGTGAGGGCATGACCTCCAAGTAAATTCTCGCAATCAACTTTCTGATCTTTCTTTGATCATTTGATAAGAAAGATATAGTTGATGATTATGAAACAACCCATTCCAATGAAAATTAAATGAATCACTTCAAGTAACTAAGGTCTAGTCTCAAAACACTTAAGGAACTGTTCTTATGTTTCAATCATCCTAAATAGATGAAGCTTCGTGGTCATACACCCTGCAAAAAATTACAATGTGAAAAGAATGCTGCAACTTGTGGTATATCAAAACAACTTGTCAAATTCTGAAAGTACTAAAGATTTTAATTAAACTTTCCTAAATTCTAGAGACATACAAGGATGTCTTGTCCTTGTTTGGTCCAGATGAGGAGGAGGAAATCAGTGATGCAGAAACATTGACCACTTCCTCAGACAGTGAGGAAAGTTTGGATGAGGACTTTGAGGACCTGACTTACAACCTGAGCTCATCAGAGGAGTCAGACAAAGACCAGGTAAAAAAAAAGAAGCTCCTCAGACATGTTAGACAAAGAACAGGTACACTGTTAGACAAAGACTAAGTACACAACTAAGCTCCTTGGAGTCAGAACACAGGTACAGAATTTGCTTTCCTCAGAGTTGACAGGGAAAGTACAGTAACTGAGATTCTAAGAAAAGTCAATAAAGGGATGTAATAAGTAATGACAAGTTAAAGCCCTCTTTTATTCTGTATTGAATCAAACTTTATAAAAATGATTCACAAGGTTTAAGATATTATATGACAGTAGAATTTGTCTTTTATATTGCACAGAATATTTATGTTACTTAAGTCTATCTCTTTCAAATTTTCTAGTATATGTATTTGCAAATAAAAAAAAATGATTCAAGACTAATAGATTTTAATTTTTCTTAGACTTGCAGGCCAAGGGAGATGAGAAGGGGTTACCATGGGGATTTACAAAGCAGTCCAAGAATGGAGTCTTATTTCGCATCCTCAGAGGACAGCTCTGGTTATCATAGCTCAGAAATCCAGTCCAGTCTAATCAAAAGAAGCCAAATCCACAAACAGTACCGCCAACCTGAAACCAACATCAGCTACCGGCAGATTCACAACCACTTCCTGTCTGGTGACGCAGGCTTAGTGAGCATGAAACGCCCCAATTACCGTCAACAAATTCAGAACCTGTACAAGTCAAGTAGCAGAGAAAATTCAGGGAAGTCTGATAGTGACCTTGAAAAGAAACAAAGGGGAAGAATTTCTCTGTGCTTAGATGAATTTGAAGCTTCATTTAAAATGTCTCAGAGTATGATGACAAATGGAGCTTCAGAATATTGCAGTCAACCAGAACTTAAAGTAGGAACTCCGGGACTGAGCAATCAGCCTATGTCTTCCATTGAAAAGGTTACAAAGTGGATTTTGCCACCTCAGGAAGGGGGTGGAATAGACAGATACACTGTGAAGGCCAAGCGGAAACTTTCCATTCAGAAAGTGCCAGAATCAAGTGCAGAGAGTTTCAATAGAGAGAGCGAGCTATCTTCAATTGTGTCTAGTTCTTGTGGAAATTCTACCATCACCACAGAGAACTTATTACACCAAAATCAGATGAGGAATACTGAGTTTGATCAAGAAAGCATGTCAATAGGATGTAACAGTGTCCATTGTTTTTGTCAAAACAGAGGTGTTTGTAACTGTACAGATTGTGTTAACAAGTGTGACTCAAGGCAGCCTCAGCAGTTTGGAGATGATGATTGTGATAGTGGAGAAAGTATTTCTCAGTATAATGAGTTCGGAAGTAGAAGTAGGACTTCAATGACATTTGCTTGTCCTTCAGGGGGTAATAATTCAGCATACAGTTTTCCACCTCAAGCTATTCCACTTTCACCAAGAACATCCACTGAAATATCCACATACCGACCTCAGCCAAGAACATTTAATGAAATATCCTCATACCAACCCCAACCAAGAACATCCACTGAAATATCTACATACCGACCTCAGCCAAGAATATTTACTGAAATATCCACATACCAACCCCAACCTAGAACATCCACTAAAATATCCGCGTCCCAACCCCAACCAAAAACCTCTTTCTTTTCTCCCAAGAGAGCTCACAGTTGCCCGTCATCTCCACAGTCTGTTGGACTGTTTCCTGATCCAAGCAGCTCTCCATCTTCATCACTGGCAAGACTTCACCTTTCCTCACCCAGATCTTCACCCAGAGCATCACAAAACTATTACAGAAGACAGGCCGTGGAGGAGCACTCACCCCGCATACAGGCAACATGCAATGTTCCACCGGTATTCAAAGTTCCAAATGCTTTTCCATATGAAAGATCTCCATCAACCAAAAGAGGTTCACAAAGAACACTGATAGATGAAGGGGAACGAGGACAGCAGCAGGTTGAAAGGGCTCGAGATAAGCATGTGAGGTCGAACTCTTGTGACAACAAGACAAATTGTAGATTTAGATCTCAATTTAATGACGAGCCTGATTGGATGAATTTTAATGGACAGTATCAAGTTTTCCATAGAAAAAATCTGGATAGCAGTCTTTCAAGAAGAGTTTGTGGTGAATATCAACAAGAAGAAATGGAAAGTGGACAACAACTGAAAACTGGCTATCCTCTCCAGTCACTGCCCAGAGAACTTGTGTCTGTCGGAAAGTCCAAGCCTAAGTGTTTAGGAAGCTTATTTTCACCCCAGAGGCCCAGTTTCACTCTCAAAAATAGAGACATGCGTAATGAAATGATCTCAGATAGGGGGGATCACTGGAACCAAACTAGGCAAGAGCATTCAAAGATTTCATCCGAGATTCCGTGTCGCAAGAACTTACAAAGCACACCAAAGAAAAGGAACTGTGAACTTGTCCTAGACACTTCTCTTTCAACTATTAATCCTAATGTAGATAGTTCCAGTGATGAAGATGAAGTCATTTTAATTTAAGGAATTGTTTTTCATTCTAGTGAAAGTATTGCAAAATGAAATTACTGCTGAAATAAATCATGTTGAAACCATCAGGTGTTTTTTGTTTCCTTTTATCATCGACTATAAAATGACTTTTCTTTAATAGGCAGTAAAGCTGCCCATCTCTAAGTGACTGTAATCTATATGTTGTTAAATACTTTTATCCACAATAAAATTTCAAGGTGTCACTTACCATTCCAAATTAATTGGAAGTCCGGTATTTCAAAAAGTTTATTGTGTAACTTAAAATTTTTAAAGGAGGTACATGAGTCTTTAGAATTTTTTTTTTAAATAGTTAAAATGTTTTTATCCTAACAGAAAAATTTAAATGAAGCTAGAGTTGTTTCCCTTAGAGCTGCATCAAGTTTAAATGTCCTGACAGTGTTATATATAGCAACAGCATAAACAGTTTTCATACAATGCCAAAATGGACTCTCATTTTGAAATGACTGGGACTGTGTAGTGGCCTTCAACAGAGACAGTAATGTGACACAAGTAAAATTATCATGCTATGGGCTGCTCCTGTTCCTCGCACTCAGGTATGAAGTAATTTAATCTATATTGTATTGATTGGCAGTTATATCTGTATTGATTGGCAGTTATATCATACATCCCAATACTGACTTACTTGTGTAATTTTTGAGTGACTTTTGTTTGTATAAATTTCCAAATGAGTAACACTGAAAATGTTAATGTTTACATTTAGATACCAGGTAATCAAATAATGGAATGGTTGTAATTCATATTTGAAAATAGCTAGAATATTTTAGACAAGCTAGTACACAATGTTACATATGTATATTGAAGTAGCACAATAAATAATTGATCATTTTCATGTATTTTGTGTTTTCCCCATGCATTTTGGTTGTTTTTTTTCTGAATACCGGTAACTCCTTTATTCATATAATTATGTAAACATGCATAATGCATTTGTTCTGTAGACCCCACAGTTCCTCGGTCAGCAATGAACTCTTACCCCCGCAGTCAGGGAGTTGAAACAAGGTGGATACAGCCAGGTAAATGGGCATGTAACAGGACCAGCAAATACTCCCCAGTCCCCACCCCGAAAAAACTCCCCCTCCCCGTGAGATATTTTCTTAAAATTTTCCCAATTATATATTATTTTTAGGGACTTGGAGTATGATATCATATATGTTTGTAGTTATCTGTATGTTTAATTGTCTCTTATTAGATACAGTTCCACATAAACACAGTTTTAATCTCAAGTATTAACTTTGTAATCTAGGTGACACAATCCTCAGAACGATCCTTTTGATTATATTGAGAGAACAAACACTGAACATTTCCTACTGGTATATATTTAAAGAACAAACAAACATGTTTTAAAATCTTTTTTGATATTGTTTTGTTTATGAAATAATTGAAATTTGAGTCAACACAAATTCTAACAAAATAAATTTGCAACAACAGAGTCTTGAAACTTCTCAACATTGATCAATGTTGTATCAAAAATTAATAATAGAAATCTACCAGGTTTGCGCTTTGATTATATCAGATTGAGACTAATTTTGATTATGGCAAGAGAAAAAAAGGTTTTTTAAATGCACAGACTGTACGTTCATGTATGTTTGAATGTTTTTCTGGTTTCAGATCAACCTATGACCTTGCCTCCTTCTGGGCACAATATAAGAAACAGCAGAAATGAAGATATGGTTATAGCAGGTTTGTTACTCTTCATGTGGGCTTTTTGTGTTTAATCTTTATTAGTTTAAACTGCATAAAACCAAGTGTTTAGGGTAAATCCAGTTGATTGCAGCTTTTATACCCCCAAACCCCTCCTTTTTGAGTTACATAGCTGAAATGTAAAAGTTTGTGAAAATGAAATGCTTTGATTTATCAATGATATATTTTTGTTCGTGATTTATGCAGTAATTAAGGTTGCAATATTGGAGAGGAAATACATAACTGGTACATGTATAAGCATGTGATGTAATTTTATTCTGCAATGATTGCTACCTTCATAACCTGCATGAATCATCAAAGAAAGCATTTTATTGTATATATTTACTTTTTTCTTTTAACAAAATTGTTAATGTACATCAATACGTTAGATAGAAGAAATAGCCAATTATTCTTACATGGGAATTAGAGTCTGGGGCATCAACTTGAATATTTCCTACAGTCTGTGAAATTGTTTTTAGCCTGCTGAAGGTTTCAACCGACCAATAAACTGGTTAGAACTGGATCATGTATATTTCAGCCCTGTCAGTTTTTCTAGAGCTTAGTGAATGTAAATATTACACATATTTCAAATTATTTGTCAGTTTTACATAGCGGCAATTTTTTTCTAATTTAGCAGCGGCAATGATGCATCATGGGGGTTATGGACACATGCATGGATTTGGTCCAAGACTGTACAACCCCATGGAAGGAGATTATGGACTTCTGTGAATAAACAACCTTTAATAAACATGCTTACAAGCTGAAGCATATTGCAAATTACCTCAGAACATCATATGTATCATGTTATATAGAAAGATTTATAATACGTTACATGGATCATGCAGTCACCCACATAACTGGAAATGGCAATGCATTCTTACTAATTTGTTTCGAACAATCATGTGTTATTTGCATCATGAATACTGGTAGATTTTATTTGATATGAGTTGGCAATTATTTGAGATTATGTAAGTCTTAACTTTCTTTTGATTTACCATATTTTTTGTTGTGGCAATAACTGAATGTTATTGAAAAATATTTTTCAATATGATATTATTTGCAGTATGTGTGTGTCAAGTTTTCAACATTGATCAGTATTAAAATCATGTTTTGACATGAAAGATGGAATTCAAAATTCAACACACAATATGGAATTTATAGATTAACACAGTAATTAAATACCAATGTGACATGAGAAATGATAAATATTATGATGCTGACAACATATAGAGCTATTTGATATATCCAAATCAACACCTGTACTTTAGCACATCAAACCTTTGTTGTGATTAAAGCCCATTTGCTAGTAATATATATTATAACAATGTGTAAGGTTGACAGAACAGAAATACCTGTCTTGTTTATGTCAAATTATGTAACTGCAGTCTGACAATCACGTGTTGTGTTAGCTAGTCTCTAAAAAATAACGGGAAAAATTATAAACCATTCCTTGATGCAAAGCTGTCTTATTTCTTTTACATTTATTTCTGTTTTCAATGAAGAATACTTAAAACAGTTACATATGTTTTCATTCTTTCATTTGATTTAAGTTTTTTTTTTTTTTTATATATCAGGCTTACAAGTTATTCAATTAACATATGGACTCAATGTCTACCAAAGTTGTTCAAGTATAACCTGGGTTGGGGAAGTTTATGCTTTATGCTGAACAATATGTGTTAGACATTAAAGTTATGAAAGAAAAAGTGTATAAAATTGTTGAGGGTTTTTTTTTGTTACTTCTGGAGAAAGTTTGTCCAAAGATGTAGATTTACCACCCATTTTCAGTTTTTCTTATATCAATTTTTTGGGTTTTTGTTGTTGAAAAAAGAAAAATATTAGACTCTGTATAATTAATCTGTTATCATGAGTTTTTCTGGATTAAAGTGTGTAGGTCCATTTCATATGTATCACTGACCTTGCTCAGGTAATTATAAAAGGTCGTGGTCATACAGGTAATGAGGTATCTTGTCCTTTTGCTATGAATCATGGTTGCCATTATAATTGTCTTAATTTCTCCACATAGCATTCCAATAATGTCTTGGGGATAAAATTGATATCTGCATATCGGGAGTTTTTTAATATGAAAATTGAGAATCATTGGATGCTCCTTGTCGGATGCTTTCATATTTTAATAGGAAGCTATCCTCAATCTCTTGGATCTAACAGGCTTTGATATTTTGGATTTACGCTGTACTGTATCTTTTTTTTTATTACCGGTATAGAAGATGAATGAATTTGAGATCCAGAATAAGACAGATATTAGATGACTATAAACATTAATGGTACTTCATCGGACCAATAAAAAACAGCAGAAAGAGAGTAATGTTTTAAAATCAATGTAATATAAAATCTCAAAAGATTATGTAAACTTTCAATGTTATCAGTAGAGAAATGTCAATCTTGAAGATATTGCCCAGGATGGTTAAATAAGATCATATCCAAGAGGTTGAATATTTAATTTTTTATATCTCCCTCTCTCTCAAAAAAAAATCAATATATTAATTACATTTATTTTATAATGTATATATGTTCACATATTGGCAAGATGCCTAAAATTTTTATTCTATAAAGAGGGGTGCCTTTAACTAGCCCGCACATCAATCAAACATTGTGAATTGTAAAATGTCTTTTCATATGCTGAGTTTAATTAAAGGAATAAGCCATGCAAGAACACATTTTGTATCCTTGTTTAAAAAACAGACAACAGTGTTTGCGTTGGTATGGGTTACAGCAATGATCCATCATTATCACACGGAATGAAAAGTTCACTTGGAAGTGGGTAATGTTAACTGTATACTTAAATGATGATTTCTTCAAGAATACCAGTAGATAGCTTGAAGGTTAGATGAAGAATTCAACTCGGTTCAGATATGAAACACCAACTGATGCGTATATTCATACACATATACGTCAGAGCCTAATTGTCGGGTTCCCTCTCAATAGTCAGAAAATAAATGTTATTTATATACATGTGAAGGACGGTCTAAGTGCTGATGTTTTTGTTTGTGAATGATATTGCTGGGTTGGTCTATTAGTACAGGCACCTGTTGCTTACAGACATAAGTTCCTTACCCTTCTGCCACCACTGAACTTTGGTTGCAGGTCAAGAGCCTCAGTTTGGAATTAACCCAGGTTTTAATGCATTAACTGAAAAAAGGATGTTCACTTGAGGAAATAAGACAGTTCTGGGGGTTTTTAATTTCAATTTTGTGTTTGTTGATACATATATGTATAAAGTGTTGTCGAATGAATAATGTAAATAATTACTCTTGTACATGTACATCATACAAAAATAGGTGATTGCAATTTTTATACTATATAGCTATACAGATGCATGTATATACACAAATAAACAAAAAAACCCATCATTTTCCAGCTTAAGTTCATTGAGGCATTCAATCCATGAGTCATTCAGGCAATTTAATAAAACAAATCAATAAGTTCATCTTTAGGTCAACAAATGGCGTAGCAGAATGATCTAGGTTGCTTTGCTTTAATAAGGCAAACTTGATTTATACAGTCATTTAAAAGAGGCCTGTGGGTCTTAACACTCACTTGGGTAACAGTTGTACTTCTTCATTTCAGCTCCATTTGTTGTCGATACCTTGCCTTTGAGGAGTTGGAACAGCTAGAGGTTTCATGTGTGGTGTAACTGAGGTTTAATGATACCCAAGAATAACTTGAAATGAACTGTATTAAATTTTATAAGACCTCTGTTTACATAGGATCACTATGGTATATCATTATAACTAAGGTGATGAGTTTGGTACACTGAAAATGTGATATAAGAAGTCAAAAGTTTCATTACTAGGGAGAAAATGCTTGGTAAATTAAAATGTACTATTCAAGATGCATTGATTAAGTTATAAAAGAGTAAAACATGAAGGAACTTAAGGCTGGTGCTTTATCACTGGTTTCCTTTGTGCTAAGCAGATGAGAGTATAACTGCATGACTCCCCCTGGATGGGACACCAGTCCATCGCAGGTTAACTCCCAGTGTAAGCCGGTAGTCAATTTCAGCTGGGTGGACTGAGACAATATACTACTCACTCAGATGAATTGCCTTGTCTCAGGTCACAGCTCATAACACCAAAATGACCACAGCGGTGCTTACACCAGCGAAATTTGGGTTATCGCCTATGACAACTAAGCTTTGTGCTCTCAAGATGCATTAAAATAAAGGAAAAGTCATAAATTGTTAGAGCAGCAATGAAAAGTTGGAGGTTTTCTCCTTGTAGGAAGATATAAAGGAAGAATTAAACGTATTTAGTGTCATGTTTTACCAACTGTGAGATGGAGAGAGATGTTGATAATCTATTTAGGTGTGGTGTAGACAGAGTTTCATTCTCTAGGCATGACATAAAGACAGAGGATCATTCTTTAGCTACATGGGATTGAAGTTAGGGTCATACAATAGCAGCACCACTGAGATAATAGATAGTAACTCTCTAAAAGCAAGGTATATCCAGAGGTTATCCTCTAGCAATGAGATGTAAACAGCTAGAACCATGAAATGAAAACAAAGGATTATTTTCCAGCCATGAGGTGGAGAACAAAGGTTCATTTTCCCTCTCTCCATGAGTAAAAAAAACCATGGTTCATTGACTCTAGCCATAAGGTGAAGACGGGTTTATTTTATAGCCATGAGATGAAGACGGAGGTTTTTATATTTTGGCCATGAGGTAAAGATGAATGTTCATTCTCTAGCCATGAGATGAAGACAGAGGTTTTAATATTTTGGCCATGAGGTAAAGATGAAGGTTCATTCTCTAGCCATATGTTAAAGATAGAGGTTCATTCACTAGTCGTTAGATGAAGATGCAGGCCCCTTCTATAGCAATGAGGTGAGGATGGAGGTTCATTCTCAAAATTTATGAGATGAAGATTGTTCATTCACTAGCCATGAGATAAAGTTAAGTTTCTAGAAATGAAGTGAAGATAGAAAGATAGAGGTTCATTCTCTAGCCATCAGGTAAGGATGGAAGTTTATTCTCTAGCCATGAGGTGAAGATTAATGTTAATTCTCTAGCCATAAGGTGAAAATGGAGGTTCATTCTGACGATGGAGGTTCTTTCTCTAGTCATGAGGTGAGGATGGAGGTTCACTCTCTAGTCATTGGGTGAGGATGGAGGTTCATTCTCTAACCATGAGGTGAAGATTTATGTTCATTCTCTAGCTATAAGGTGAAAATGGAGGTTCATTCTGGTGATGGAGGATCATTCTCTAGTCATGAGGTGAGGATGGAGGTTCATTCTCTAGCTATGAAGTTCATTCTCTAGCATGAGGTGAAGAGTGAGGTTCATTCTTTAACCATGAGAAAAAGATTTATGTTCATTCTCTAGCCATAAGGTGAAAATGGTGAGGTTCATTTTATAGCGATGAGGTGAAGAGTGAGTTTCATTCTCTAGCTATGAGATGAAGATTAATGTTCATTCTCTAGCCATAAGGTGAAAATGGAGGTTCATTCTGAAGATGGAGGTTCATTCTCTAACCATGAGGTTAAGAGTGAGCTTCATATTTTTACCCATAAGGTGAAGGGTGTAAATGGAAGTTCATTCTCTAGTCATGAGGCAAGGATAGTGGTTCATTTTATAGCTACGAGGTGAAGAGTGAGGTTCATTCTCTAGCCATCAGGTAAGGATGGAGGTTCATTCTCTAACCATGAGGTGAAGATTAATGTTCATGCTCTAGCTTTAAGGTGTAATTGCAGGTTCATTCTGATGATGGAGGTTCATTCTCTTGTCATGAGGTGAGGATGGAGGTTCATTCTCTAGCTATGAGGTGTAGATGGAATTTCATTCTCTTAGACTCTAGCCATGAGGTGAAGAGTGGGGTTCATTCTCTAGCCATGAGGTGAAGATCAATGTTCATTCTCCAGCCATAAGATGAAAATGGAGGTTCATTCTGACGATGGAGGTTCATTCTCTAGTCATGAGGTGAGGATGGGGGTTCATTCTCTAGCTATGAGGTGTAGATGGAATTTCATTCTCTAGCCATAATTTGAAAATCGAGGTTCATTCTGATGATGGAGGTTCATTCACTAACCATGAGGTTAAGAGTGAGCTTCATATTTTACCCATAAGGTGAAGGGTGTAAATTGAGGTTTATTCTCTAGTCATGAGGTGAGGATGGAGGTTCATTCTCTAGCTATGAGGTGTAGATGGAATTTCATTCTCTAGCCATGAGGTGAAGAGTGGGGTTCATTCTCTAGCTATGAGGTGAAGATTTATGTTCATTCTCTAGCCATAAGGTAAAAATGGAGATTCATTCTGATGATGGAGTTTCATTCTCTAGTCATGAGGTGAGGATGGAGGTTCAATTTCTCGCTATGAGGTGAAGAGTGAGGTTCATTCTCTAGCTATGAACTGTAGATGGAAGTTCATTCTCTAGCCATGAGGTGAAGATTAATGTTCATTCTCTAGCCATAAGGTGAAAATGGAGGTTCATTCTGACGATGGAGGTTCATTCTCTAGCCATTAGGTGGAGACAGGGGAGACACTGAGGTAACAGTGGCTAACTCTAGCAGTAAGGTGGATACAGAGCTATCCTTGATGATGTGAAGATGAGGTTCATTTTCTAGCCATGGGGTGAAGATGGGGGGTTTATTTTCAATCCATTATAGATAAAGACAGAGGGGTTCATATTAATAGTTCTAGCCATGAGGAGATTAGAGACAGGTTCATTCACTAGCAGTAGCAATGAGGTAACAGAGGTTAACTAAGCAGTAAGGTTGATACAGAGCTATGGAATATTGTAATAAAGGTAATTCCCTAGCTCTGAGGTGGATATACTTAAGTAAATTTTCTAGCAGTGAGGTGCCAATAGAATCATTTTTCGCAACAATGCGAGTTATACAGTTTAACCAGTGAAGGGGAGGCAGGAGAAAAAATTCCATAGCAGTGAGGTGACTGAGATATGTTATTGCAACGTGTCATGATGCTTAAGTCTAAAAGATATAATGTGGTAAAAACGCAAGATCTTTTGTCTTAATAAAACAATTGTCATTTGACAATTAATACTTCAAGATGTAAATTTTTGTATAGTAGAGATGGAGACATAATGATATAAGGTAGAAGAAATTAGTAAGTCTCTGGCATATTTACAACACTGCGTGTAATATGGTCATGCAATCAGATCACCATCTTCGCTAGCCAAGGGTGACGATCCACGGTGTTTCTCTATTCTATGTTTTTCTATTCTGAATAGAATCGTCACCCTTAGCTAGCGAAGATGTCAGATCACATTAAATTGCTTCATGTTCAATATACATTTGTAATTTCTTCTTTTTATTTATTTTTTTTTTTTTGTACATCTGAAATAAAATTAATTTATCAAAATACTAACTCCCTTATTCCTCCAAGTATTTATATAGACGGATATATCCATGTTTTCACCCTGTCCACTACTTATATTCAGTGTATACTCGAAAGAAAAAATACCCCCCCCCCCCCCCCGGGCAATCTTTTCTGAGATTCGCACATGAATTCACAGATACAAAAAAAATGTTGTATAGTACTGCCATTTAATTATTATAAATAAAAATGTACAATTCTACATGTTTAATACCTCACACTCGCACACGTGCTCTCAAAGTCTGTGACGTAGCGGAAATTTTCCCGGAGAGTGAATAAAGGAGATCGATTTCGTTGAACCATAGTTGGTGAGCGAGGAAGGAAAGCACACGTGTTTCTTGGCGCTCCTTTAAACTGAAAAATAATAATGAGTGTTTCAGAGAAAAATGTATTTACGGGTAATCAGGAGTATCTAAAAGAAAAAGAGGTTCGTGTTTAGTTTGTTTTAATGCATACAATTTTTGCTGATGATGATGATGATTTATCGATTTTTTCTGGGCATCTTTTTTTCTTGTATAGTCTGAAAATATTCCCTCATTACGATAATTTATTCGATATTGGTTTTTTAAAGGAGTATTTTCTTACAATTTACAGATTTACAGTTGTTTAATTCGCCTCGCTGACAATATCGTTACAAGTAGTACCTATAGAATTTAGCATAGAAGATATCTGCAGTGTTTTGCGTAACGTGGTCTTTAACATTAAATTTTATGTGCTATGCTTGGTGCAAGTGGATCAATAAATATTCTCTTGTATCCATGAAGTATTTTACAGACACCATTTGATATGCCTAATCTTGATATGAATCAACCATGCAGTTAAGGCGATTTAGGAGGGGGGTGGTTGGGATGGGCATAAAAAGAATTTATGAAATGTAATTTTAAAAAGACATTTATGAAATCATGACATGTATAAACTCCTTCACAGCTAGCATTGGAGGAAACGGAATCTTCTTCAGCTGGTAGCAGTCAGAGTAGTTTAGAGAGTGGGGATGAAAATGTGGGTCGAGGAAATTGGTCTGGCCGTTTGGACTTCCTATTGTCTTGCGTTGGGTTTGCCGTGGGGCTTGGCAATATATGGAGGTTTCCCTATCTGTGTTATCAAAGTGGAGGAGGTAAGAAAACAATTATATCTCAGTGCTTAAAAATATGTTTAATTATTTGGAATATAAGGGGAGTAAAGTTTATTTATCTTATGTGCTCTTTTCTTAATCATACATTTCTGATCTATTTCCAGGTGCCTTTTTGATCCCCTATGTGATCTTCCTGTTTCTGTGTGGGGTTCCATTGTTCTTCTTAGAGATCAGTTATGGACAGTTTGCCAGTCTGAGCCCAATTACTGTTTGGAAAATTTCACCACTCTTCAAGGGTTAGTAATCTCTTTTGCATCAAGCCTCTGGGCTGCGTAGCCAGACTGGTTTTTATGTGATATGTTAAACCTCACTGAGAGATTAAATTAAAGGTGAGATTCGTGGAAAAGTTTCTCTCCATTTTTACTGAGTTCATGCATGTTTGCAAGGTTAAAGGGTAAAGCCTCTGAATATTAGTGCTTGTAGTACAGTACCAATCTTACAGTAGCTAGTAAATAATTCTTTGTTGATCTCCTTGATATGAAAGACAGAGATCAATACTCCCAAACAGTTATTGGCACTATTCCATGGTTAGCCAAGCTACTTTACAATAATTTAAAGGCCAAAAGTTATGAATTTCCAAAAACATTCTGAATGAATATTTTACAAAAGGTAGAGTTAATGCTATAATATAAAACAACAAATATTACAGGGGACCCATTCTCCCATTAGGTGGTAGATGTCAGCTGTCAGGGCTGACTGGTAGGATAGGTAGCCAGCCAGTCTCCCACCAGGGGAATTAATTATCTCACTCCTGAACCTGCATAATAACTGTCAAATAATTGCCTTTGGACAAGGAGAAACACTCCCGGGGAAATTATTTACTGACCCCCTAGGTTAGCACAAAGTGTTGGGTAACATAAGTGTCAGGTCAGTTTATGGAGGGAGGGAGATGATGAATAAAAACTGCTCATTGGTTGGAATGGACTTCTGTTGACCTTCTATAATGCTATTATTAGTTAATGGGAGTCTAATTTTAGAGCTTTGCGTCAAGAGAGTTGTAAAAGACTATCAGAAGCTGCTTGCTTTGTGTTATAAAGATTGGGTTTTTTCCCAGAATTAAAGGGGGGATGAAAATACCAACAAATTAGCATGCAGAGTCACAATCAGATAAAACTGAGGAAGTTGGGGATATACTCACATGCATAATTGAAGAGATTTAAACAAATAGAATTTGAAGGGGAAATTAACACACTCACCCTCCCACAGATTTGATGTTTAGGTGGATCAAAGAAGGAAATTATTTAACAGACTACAAAGATATTTATATTGAAACATTGCATACAAATTGTAAAATAGGAAGCCTTATAAATAACCATTTTACAAAACCTTTTAAATCTAGTTTCCTCTAAAAATAAAATGTCCTTATGGAGTGAATGATTTGTAACAAATAAGTTGAAAAGATCGATGTTGATATACATTTTTAAAAATTTGAAATGTTTGAATCTTTCAAATTTGAATGCATGTCCCTAAATGACATTTTACCTTAAACTAGATTAGCATTAATAAAATTTAAAGAACTGTTTCCAAGTGCCCCAATCCTAATTTTCTCTGATTATGATTATAAATGGGGGTGGGTGGGTATGAGCTCTTTGGATCATGATTGTAGGATAAACCGTAGTTTTTTTTTCTCTTTCATATAGTCAGTATTGAGTAATTACATACCAATATCTAAGATTACCGGTTAGTGTTTGAACATAGAATTATAGTATCATTAAACCATTGCTAACCTTACCGACTTTGTGCTGATTAATCAATACATATCTACACATTTGAAACGCAACTCAGTTTACCTTTAAGAGACAAATGTGTTTTATTGCAGAAAACAAATTTTGGTCACAGATGAAAAGAGAATATCACAATAATTGTAGTAATATATGTCTAGAAATAAGTCTGTTCAAGTTAGAAGTTCATTTGTATGATTAGAAATACGATATCTCTACTATAAATTGTTTATGTACATCAAGAAGTAGGGAAAAACATGATTTTTTATTTGCTTTATTTCAGGTGTGGGCTATGGCATGATCATAATCTCTGGTATTGTGTGTGTGTACTACAACATCATCATAACATGGACCATTTACTTCCTGTACCACTCCTTCAAAGCAGTGTTACCATGGAGCACTTGTGGCAATCCCTGGAACACGGAAAAGTGCTACATCCGCGGGGAAATTAATCTGACCCAAGCGGACAATGCCACAGCCAATGGGACGATTGGATACAACATAAATACGACAAGTCTCCTCAACCTCTCTGATGTAACGGTGGCTTTTGTTGGGGGAGCAAGTAATACCTCTAAATCCGATTTGGTCAACTTGACAAACAAGGTCACAGCTAGTGAAGAATTTTGGCAGTAAGGAGCCCCTTTCAGTATTTTATTTAAAAGAGTGTTCATCTCTCAAGCAAACACACTCCTATTTCATTGTCTCTTTTGTGTATAAAATGTAACAGTTATAAGAATTTTTTAAGAAAAGGAATTCAGAGTAACTGGGTCATGTCATTAAAAGATTGTTAAACAGTACTGATCAGACCCATCCTAACAGAAAGTAAACCCGAACTAAACCCTGGGTTTACTTTCTGGGTTTACTTCGGGTTTACTAGAGAGAACTCGGAGTAAACCCAGAGTGGACACAGAGAGTAAACCCAGTCAGAAGTATACCCCTGAAAGCAGACACTAACTGTGTATTTGGAATATACAAAGGGTAGGAATTACAGGCAGTAGGATGGTAAGACAAAATACTAGTCTGCTTCACACTTCAGTGCATACAGTTGACCTCAAAAGCAATTTCAAAGTAAACCCAAAGTAAAACCCGAGTGGACCCAAATTTTCAAAAAGTAAACCCAAAAAGTAAACCAGGGGATTAGTTGGGGTTTACTCTGGTGTTAGGTTGGGTCTGATCGGTACTGTAGTTATATCTTTTACCATTTTTTCAGTATTAATAAAAAGTTATCATTAAGAAAGAATAAACAAAAAACACATTCTGTTGGTAAATAGAAAGTATTGTATGTTGATGTCTTTATTTGAATATTGGTGTTGCTGAAAATGAATTGATCATTATACAGATATCATATTTGACTTGTTTAAGGAATGAAGTTTTACAAATCACTGATGGGATAGAGGATTTGGGCACTATTCGCTGGGAACTATTAATTTGTCTGGCCATAGCATGGATTGTTGTATTTCTCTGCTTATGTAAAGGAATTAAATCCTCAGGAAGGGTAAGTGAAGCCCTTAATATACATAAAAACATTTTTGAACTGGATAAATGCACTCGTGAATATTATTTCTTTGTTGATTGAATTTTAACATGTGAATGACCTCTGTAGGTTGTATATGTGACAGCCACTTTCCCCTACTTGGTTCTGACTATTCTTCTTATCCGTGGTGTCACTCTCCCCGGGGCAGGGGCAGGGATTTACTTCTATCTGGTGCCTGAGTGGGAAAAACTCCTGACATTCAAGGTTTGTGACACTACAGTGCAGTAGATATTGATCAAAATTTACATGATCCATCAGATATTCATGATATCAAAATCATATCTAAAACAATTGTTTATCTCAACGTCTGATTGTTTATCTGAACATCTCTAGGTTTGGGGGGATGCAGCGGTCCAGATTTTCTACTCGGTGGGAATGGCGTGGGGCGGTCTGATCACCATGGCCAGCTACAACAAATTCAACAACAACTGTTACCGTGACGCTATGATTGTCCCCCTGATTAACTGTGGCACCAGTGTGTTTGCCGGGCTGGTCATCTTCTCTGTGTTAGGATTCATGTCACACGAGACGGGCATTGACATCAAGAACGTTGTCACTCAGGGTACCTCTCATTGATTGTTTTCATGCAGATTTTAATTTTGTTGGCAATCGTACATATTTTGTCACTGACTTCAGCTTTATCTGATTTGAAAGTAGAGATTTCCTTTAGTAGAGTTTTACACGGAAGAAGAGCAACAATTTGTATTTTGGGAAATTCACTGTGACCTGAATAAATGCTATTTTATGAAGTCTACAGCTATGGCAAATTACAAATCTAAAAACTAATTCATTTGATGTTTACTTCTAGTATGCACATGGTTGTTCAAACATTAGCATTATTTGAAGATTTTATTTATATTACTGTATGTTTCTAGGTCCTGGACTGACCTTCGTGGCATACCCCGAGGCAGTGGCCAGGCTCCCCATCTCCCCATTGTGGGCGGTTCTCTTCTTCCTGATGTTGTTCACAATCGGTCTGGACAGCCAGGTATGATGTTGTTCTGGTGCATGTGTACTTAAAACAAAATATGCCTTCAAATGATGACACACTCGTTTGATGAAGATGAAAAATAATCTACAGAATATAAACTAAATGGAGGGACAAGAGAAACATTCTAGTTTGATCTTGATGCATAATGTTGATTATTGTTAACGATCAAGGATACTTGAAATACTGTATGTGAGAGCTCAATCAAATAAGATGAATAAAGATACTATGATTTCATCATTATCTAAATTTGACGCGTGTGTCACCATTCTTTCCTAATCCAAAATCTTGGTTCACAAGAAGCCATTTCAGGCTCTCTGTGGACACATACGCCTCTAACAGAATTAAGACAGGAGTGCAAGTAAAGAAAGAGGATGTTGTGATAATCGCAGTAAAATGTTCAAACTTGAGGGGTTTGTAAAGGATATTGAAATTGATAACTTGAAGACCTATAACATAATTGATAAAAACTTCAGTCGAATTTTCTATTGGTTCCTCTAAATGAACTGTGATGGAAGCTTGCACACCTGTTTTCACCGTCTTTCATAGTTTTCATGGTGTTTGCAGATCGTTTTACATCCTTCATTAATCATCCATCATTTAAATAATCATTTATGTTCTTTATGAAAAATAAAATGATTTGGTAATGAATAGTTATGTATGACTCATAAATATGTTGTTTAGTTCTTAAGGAGACAGTTTTTTTCTGCAAATCAATTTAGATGGGAAGCGCATCACAAGGGGAATAACTCTGAATTTTATTTAATTGAACAACAGAATTTTATTTGATTGAACAACATATTTATGAGTCTTTAGTTTTAATCTTAACATTGTCTTGACATAATGAACTATCTTTATTATCTAGAATAGTCTTGCTGTAGCAAGGTACACAGGTAAAGTTTAGTTTTTTTAATGGGAGAGTGAGGAGAGAGTGAAGCTATCTTAATGAGTTATAGATTTAATTTTACATGCCAAGTGACATTAACTGATATGATGACAAATTATTTTTACCATGGACAGCCAGATTACATATTATAGTCGGAATTTGACAGCAGACATGAACAAATAAAATTACTGGTCACCATTGACTTTAGAAGTAGTTTTTTTTGCTTATGGACTATATGTTGACATATACAATGTATCAATTCTTTTTCCACAAATTTGGAGAGTAATGAGAGTAGTGGCAGCTGAGGTTATACTTATTTTTAAAAGTCCGTCAATGTGTACAAGACTGTTTTGTGATTTTTGATGAATGGGTGGTTGTTAGATTTATGTAAGTTGAAGCTGAGATTAGAACAGGGATGGGTTGTTTTTCTCAGATGTGACAATTTTATTAATTTAAAATGCTTCCCATTCCAGGCTAATTTAACATCAGTGAAAGTTTTGTTTTATATATTAGCTATCATAGCTGCTTCTTTACAGTGTTCCACAAATACACAGTAAAGTAATTGAGAATTTTATCTACTTTCTTCAAAATTTCTTCCCTTCAAGAATATTTCCCACATCTGAGTCATAGAATGACTAACACATCCATGTAGGGGGTGGCCCACTGTGGACAAATTCAGAAAAAATACTGGGAATATTGGGGTGGGAATGTAAAACAAGATACTCTTAGAAAACAACCAAACCCTTGGGCTATGAGCATTGAAGTGAATTTGGTGAGACACTTTGAAATGCTTGTATGCTATGTTTCTTTTTTGTCCAGGAAGTGTGGGAATGTGGTGCTGGGAGACCATGTGATCAACACATCTTTGTATCACCACGGTAACCCTGGTCCCATACTGTGATAAATAGACAATATTTGTTTCAACAGCCCAAATAATATTTGTTATGCCTGGTATGCATAAGGAATTAATTACAAAGCTTTTGACTAGTGGCTGGGATTTTGTTTTTAACTCTATCATATTAAAGAGATTTGGTTTGAGGGACATAAAATGGTGTCTATATATGTTAATTTTCGTACTGATTTGGTAGAGAACTTCAGCAAATCTAAAATGGCTTATGCATTAAAGGCATATACTAAGGTTTAACACACTTTGAATTTCATTGTAGGTTTAATTAAGCACAAAGTTCACAAGATTTCTATTTCTAATTTGTAAATACCCAATATTCTTCAAAGTAATGGTTAAACCAATTTCAACATTTAATAAATGTCACTTGTGAACTTTTAATCTTTTGACTTGTTCTTATTTCACACACATGTACTTGCTGATTAATGATAAACAATGCATGGTCTTTGTGAAAATCCAACCTTTCAAACAGTATTCATTTCCAATTTTCCAGTTATTATGACATTATTCTTTTAAAGATCATTATTTTAATATTGAAAATAGTATATTAAAAAGAACCCAAAATTACAAGATTTTGGTCTTCTCTCTTTTCTTGATTTATGAAAACTATGCATTGAATGTTTATTTCCTCTGAGAAATCTTATGAAATGGTTCAGTGTCTTGTACTTCTATTAATAAGCCTTATTCTTAAATCTGTTTTCAATTGATGCAGTGCTATCTGTTTTCAGTTGTTTGAATTATCATATTGTTAGTACAAAATCCAGAAATGACAAAATTCTAAGAGCATGAAAAATTGAATGCATAAATACAGTGGAAACTTGTCAATAATTGATAAAGAACTGCAGAGGAAGTAGACAAACATTGAACCCTGGGATGGCTGGGGCCATGAGAACTGATTCGGAGCTCTGTTGACCCTCAGGCTGTCTGTCCGCTCTCTAAGCCCCAGGGGTCACAGGTGTCCAATCGCTTCATTTAAGTCTTGCCTGAAATTCATGCAAAATACATGTGTGTGGAATTTTTGGATTTCATTTGAAAAAAAAGAATTCAGGATTTTTAGGAATAAGGATTTTGTAAAGTAGTATTCACTGGCGTCATGGGCGCCACCAATTTGCATTCTGGAACTTGTAAGAGCACTCATCAAAATAAAAAATTAAACTGCTTTTCTCTTTTTAAAATCTAATAATGAAAGTTTTTAAAACAAAAGGATTGTTAGAGAGAATCTATCCTGAATTCTTTCTCATCAACCACATGTTTTCAGACTCTACTCAGTTTCTTTCCTTGTACTGTCATTGTCTTTCGATTTAATAGTTTGGAATGTTTGAGACCATGACCAGTGCATTTGTCGATGAATTTCCACATCTACTGAAAAACAGGAAGGTCCTGTTCACAGCATTTTTCTGCTTCATCGAATTTCTGCTGGGAATTCCCTGTATCATGGAGGTAAGAAACTGGATACTACTATAATTATCTCAGTAGAAATTCAATTTAAAGGTAAAAAAAGCTTTTTTGTTCCAAAATGAGGCATCTGCAATTTTTGTCATTTACATGTTCCGAGGATAATGAAACCCATTGGGAGATTTATGTGAGGCTGTTGGACTGTAATTAAAATAACACATAAGCCTCTTTTTAACCAGCTTGGTTGCTTTCTTAAGAGTTTGCTGAGCTATCAAATTTGGGGGGGGGGGGGGTTGGTTAAAATAAAATTACAAATTATACAGGTTATCAATGTCAGTGCAAATACTTTTATAGGGAGGAATCTACGTGCTCCAGATCATGGATTGGTACTGTGCTACATTCTCTCTGATGTTGCTCTCCTTGACTGAATGTGTTGTTATTGCTTGGATTTATGGTAAGTCTCTCTCTCTCTCTCTCTCTCTCTCTCTCTCTCTCTCTCTCAGAGTGTCAGTCTGTGCAAATTAACGATGGCTTGAATTTCACAGTGAAATTTTTCCCTCTACAGGTGCTGACCGATTTTACAAGGACATCGAGCTGATGATTGGTTACCAGCCAGGTGTGTGGTGGAAGATTTGCTGGAAGTATATCACACCTGCCACCATCACTGTGAGTTGCCACACCTCCCCCTCCCTAATTCTCTCTCCTTGGTCACATACAACCTCATTAGTGTAATTATCATGTAGATGGAAAACTGCTGCTTCAAACGTAATTTACTAGAGATGAGCCGGTTCAGGATGACAAATTTTTGTTTATATTCATTAAATTAGTTAGATTGCAAAAACTCTTTCAGCTCTGTATAGATTTTTGGTTAGTTTTAAGTTAACTTAACTTCAAGATTTGTCATGCAAAACTTATTTATTTGCCAAGAAAACTAAAAAATAAACAATTTTTGTTCCTTTTCCAGTTTATTTGGCTGTTCAGTGTTACCCAACTTAGTCCTGTGACATATGGTGACTACGAGTATCCAGATGGCGCCATCGTGTTTGGTTGGATGCTGGGACTGGCCTCCATTGTTCCTGTTCCTGTGTGTGCAATCATCGCAATCCTTGGGGAAAAGGGAAGCTTTGTACAAGTAAGCTGTCATCGTCACATTTTATTTTATCAAGATTTATAAAGGGGTTACTATGTGAATTAAACAAAAAGTTGGATTAAAATTTCTCCAATAGTTTCATCTTTGAAAGGCAAAAGTGCATTGCTTTAATGTAAGATATGAAGAATTTTTAACCGGGTTTTCCAACGGAAAAATCCGGTTATTAAAATGGTGAAAATGGCGGGCGGGTGGGTGGGGGGCTGCCAAAAGGGTACCCTCATTGTACGGATAACTCCTCCTACAGTTTTCAAGATAAAGTTGTTCTTTTGCAGATCAATTGTACATATATCAGAGGTGTGCATATTGCTAGGATTTTGATTTCCAATAATTTATGAAAAAAATACCAGCTTTTGAACTTAGTCTTTTTTTGGCAAAATATTGCATATAGGGTACTCCATTTCACTGGATACGGGTTGACATGGATTATGGATACAGTTCACATAAAAGCAAACCCGGTTTGCTGTCACATTGACAGGTTTTCAATTGTTTTTCTTTTTTTAATTTTGATGTACATCTAATGAAGTGTTTTTAATAATTTAATTTTTTAACAGCGAATCAAGAAGCTGGTCCATCATACAGATGATTGGGGTCCCGCGGTGGAGAAACACCGCGTCCGTTATTTACAGTCGCTACAGAACTCCCAGGAGTCCCTGGATTCTGTGGTCTGCACTCCATTGGTTGATGCTAAAAACATGTCAGTAAGCCAGCAGTTATGATGATTGAAGATTTTTAAAGTGTCAGAAGATTTCAATAGATAAACTGAAGGGTGTAGAACTCATTTGATATGTGTCAGATTGGGCAGGTCCGTTTTTGGAGGAGGTGGACAAGATAATTGTCGAAAGCAATGCATTTCAATGCATACAAAGAATCTCAAGGCAGTGACGCCAAACGATCACAGGGACCAGAAATTGTAGCATGTAGTCTGGGAACTATTGTACTGTATCTCATATTTGAATTGTTATGAATAGCTTGTTGATGTTATGGAGTCAATTTCTAGCTACTACTCAGACCGAAATGCTTTCACTTAATTATGACTGTAAAAAAAAGGAAAATCTAACTGAAAATTCCAACTTGCTCACCTTGCCGAATTTTTCAAATGTCTTCAGTGAAGATACAGTGATTTTAATGGAGATTATATACCTGCAATTTTAATTAAATGTATATAGGATTCTCAAATTAAAAATTTTTTAACAGATTTTTTAAATTTGAATCTAGTCGCTTTTAACTGAAAAATTATGACATTTTATTTTAAGTTTTTTAAAGACATCTTTTATATATTCTTTTTAAAGTTTTTGATGTGTTCAAAATTGATTTGATCTTTTTAACTGTGGTAAAAAATTGTATTATGTAACTTAAATTGTTCTTAATTTTATTTTTTAATAAATTTAGAAATTAAGATGTTTATTTATTTTATTGACTGGAACTTTATAAGTTACTGGCTTTGAGCTGGTAAATGGTAATCAATCACCACAAAATAAAAATACATAGGAATTGTGCTAGATTAAATCTATGCTAACTTCTTTTTAAAAAAAATTGCATAAGTGAACACCTCCATATACATGTAATCATTAATAGCAATGAAAAAGTCCCTGTGGTTTTTTAAGCAGTTAAAAAATTGTTGAAAATTATACCACATTCAATAACAATTTTGAAAGATTTCATATATATTCAATAAGGTTCGCTATAGCTTTCCCAAACTATTATCCTCGTCTATTCAAATTTATAAGGGGAAAACATTTAATTTGGGAATTTACTTAAACAATAAAATATATACGTTCTATGGCAGTTCATGTTTGTATGAAGTACTGGTACATTTATACGCAAACAAATTGGCCCACAAATTTAAAACTGGTGAAATCATGATTTGGCTATGTGAATAGCTAAATGAAAACGAAGAGAATGTGATTATATTTTCCTAATGAAATAAGGGAGAATATAGTTTGGTAGATATACCGGCAAATATTCAGTTTTGATTTGTAATAATCGCGTCATAACGTGCGCATGGACCACTCTGCTGACAACCTGTTTGAATGAAAATTGCATGGTGCACGCCCTATTTGCAAAAGGTTTTCTAGTTGCAAAAGAACACAAACTCAACTTCGAAATCAAAAGGGCGAGGATTTTATTTCGAGGTATATCTATAAATTTCTTTGCAATGTATGCATAAAAAGAAAATCGGAATGAATGCATAAAAAGAAATCGGAAGTGAATTGAATTATACAGAACTGCATTCTTAGAAGTTAAGGACCATTCCCAAACTCAACCAAACCTTTATTACAATTAACCAAGATCATCTGAGAATATACTCGAATATATCCCTTCACCAATTACGCGAATATATCCCTTCACCAATTACACGAATATATCCCTGCACGAAATTACATAAACTTTACACATTTTTGGGGAGTTAGACAGAATATTTCCCAAGGTTTGTCTGTTAAATCTACTTTGTGTCGGTATTTTAGAAAGTTATCTAGGTAATTAATGAATTAATATATGCATTTTACAACATATTCCAGATGAAAATATGTTATTTTTTCTTCTTTATTTTATATTACATATCCAATGTTTTGTTGCCTTAAGAGCTTCCATTTCCAAAATGAAAAAATTAAATTCAGATTTATAACATTTATTTCAGAGTTACATTATTAAGTACACGAATAAATAATACCATGATTAATTGGAATAAAAAAGTATACCAGAACACACTACTTTGATTAGTATGCTATTTTCATTATTATTATAGCAATTTTTTTTTTAATTTTACCGAGTTGTGTACCTTTTCTAGCAGACACCTATGCATGAAAAATAAATGACACCAATATATCAATCTAATTAAAATGAGACTTGTGAAACCGTACCATGTGTAATGCAATTAATTATGAAAAATGAAATGATTTATTAAAGTATAATTATGTTTCCAAAAACAAAAACAAAAAACAACCAGAACCCGTAATCCTCGGGGTGTGTTACATCTATGCACTATTCATCAATATATTATGGATTTGGACGTCTGACGTCATTTCTTACTGAAAGTATCGATTGGTCATATAAAAAGTCACTGAAAAGCAAACTCATTAAATCCATCCCTAATGTTTATATACGATAGATATATTAGTATATAACAGTTAAATATGCAAGGAAAAATCCATTGTAAAAGAAAAATTATAGATGTATAGAACAAAATATGAAGGAATGCATTTTCGCACACTGCTAAAATAACGGACCTGACAAGATACATATATGATACGTACCACTCTCCCTCCCAACTACCTTCAGTATTAATTTAGTCTTTGTTGCCCAGGGGGAGGGGGTTCATTTGTATATTTTTTATACCTTTACTATGTTAATTTACAAACGTTGCAAATTCCAAGGGGGGATTATAAATCTCCATTTGAAAACTCTGTCGTCACTTTTAAAACCATTTTACCAATAGCTTGGACTCTGGGTAGATGTGTCAAACAGCAATGTGACGTAGACCTGTCTATTTCATTGTCAGCCACCCAGCCATTGCTCTTTGAAATCAACAAGATTTGTCTGGCTTTTGAGCTAAGACTACGCAATCGGTGCATATTTCACTTGAAACCTCGTTATTTTCAACTTGTTTTCACGCAAGAAATAGATAGCTACGTCCAACCGAAAGTCCAAGGTCTTGTTAAAATGGTTCTATATCAGTCGATATGAAAGATATTGAGAACAAGCTTAATGAAAACACACAGAGTATATGGAGAGAAGGAATACCTGCTTTTCCAAAACTAAGAACATACGTTACCTTTAAAACTAATTACAAACTTGAACCGTATACTAGTATTGAATCGGCTTTCAATTTTATCAAAACATGAGAGATCAACTTTTAATTGTCCGATTCAGATGTGGAACTCTTCCGATTCGTTTTGAGACTGGACCTTTCCGTAATAAACAATTCTGTGACCGACTTTATTCATTCTGCTCAGAACAGTGTATTGAAGATGAAAAACTTTTTTTATTGCACTTTCTATAGAAATCTATGATAGAAACATTTCGACATGATGAGTATTTACTTGTTTCATTGATCAACAATTTAAATACCATTACAAACTGAAAGATTGATAATCTCTTAACAAATCAGGAAAAATGATATTCAAAAGAAATATGTTAAAATATTGTACCTCAGAAATCAGTGTAATTTATCAATGTCCAAATGTTAATATAATATAAATTTAAAATCATACACGAATAAAATAACTATTGTATAAAGTGACTTATAGGTCCAAGGGGCCGGATGCAAATTTCGATTATTCGACATATACATGTACATGTATGTACTTTGTATTTTAAATGTCATGCACAATCTCAATATAATAAACAATAACTTAATTAATTACTTACAAAATAAATTATCACTTTCCTGATTTTTTTTTTTTTGTATTATGATCTTTTATTGCCAAATTATATAAAATGCAATGGGATGAACAGCCAAAAATATCCACAATGGAAGTAGTCTTTTACTTTTCAGATTTCGATTTCTAAAAATATGTATGCATAATAAATATTGTATAAATATTCATAACTATATAAACGTTGTTACAGCGTAGGCTATGTGTACTGGGAATTACAAGAAAACTTCGGGTAGATGTACAACTTACGGCCATATCGAGGTATCAAATATGCATGAATTTTCAGGTGTGTTGACTTTTCTTTTGAAGAAAAATTCCAGATTATATCATTTTTCATGCAGCTAATAAGAATAGTTTCACTGCATGTTGCGGACCATGCATGCATAGAAAATATCAATTTACAATGTAAGTTATCATGGCTTTTCTTTGTTCGCAAGACCAAGTCCCTAGCAATAGAAATATATTGAAATTCGAAGTCTTGCAAATGAAGGCAAACGTTTTTTCGTGAGTCAGTCAAATCAATGAACAGATGTGTATTTAGTAGCTATAAAAAACATAAATCGGAGTCAGCAATAGAATTCTTTGTTGTTTCGTGTTGGTAAAAGCGGTTTAAAAATATAGGCAAATGATTAACTAAAAATGAAAAACTAAAACACGTGGAGTTTTTCTCTAACAAGAAAAACCATATCTAAACATATTAAAGGTAGGTTTGACAAGTATTTATTGACTGCATGGGTGGTCAAAATTATTTTTCAAAATATTCATATTTAAGATTTCGCATCAAAAATTTATTTGCTTCATAAATGAAGAGCTATAAGACACTTCTCAAATAAGCCGTGATCTGAATAATCAATAAAGTTGAAAGTTACAGATATTAGATTTTTTGTAAAATACTAGGAAATTCACAATACATGGAAACTATAGTGATATGATGTGTATTACCAAAGGGGAAGGGAAGGCTTTGTCTCGTAATAAAGATAAAGCCATATCTGTACATTCAATTGTCAATAAGGCTCAACGGATTCGCCTCATCTACAGTACTTCATCTACTCCAGAGTTGTAAACATTGTATTCACTCCTACAAAACGGTCTCAACATTTGTAAAGTTTTCACATAATATTTTAATTGCTTCATAACACGTGTATCTACAACGCGATCCGTTTATCTATCCAATTTGTTCTCACTATTCACTTTATTGTGTTAGAGTTTCTTTCGCCTTTAATAAAATTTATGTTGATTAGAGTAGAATTTTTCCGTGTGTGTTCAGTGACGTAGTTTTCGCCATTGTATGCGCACATGCACGCATTCGCGATCAACTTTGGTCAGAAACAGGCGTTGAGCAGAGGAGGATAGAGCCCCGATAATCGACAGCGTGCTTTTAATAAACAGTTTTTAATTCACACGAAGAAACATCATGAATGAAATGGTGAAAAAGGGTGATATTTGCTTTGACGAGAAGTTTTCAAAGGAAGAGGTACGTGTACTATAGTAACAAATTTAATTCACTCGCTTTTATCGACAAAGTTTTCTGTTTCCTATCGATCGCTTCAAGAACAAAGCACATCGCTTTGTCGGAAAGTCAAGGATTTCCACTCCTTACAATTTGTGGGAACTGACAGTCTTATCTGAAAAGAATATACAGGTGAAAAAATTGCCGGTGCATATATTATTTTTCTATGTTATGTAATATATTTCATTTTCTATAACATTTTTAGGAATGATTCATAAATGTCCAGAAAATAATTTTAAAGAAATCTTTGTTTAAATAAACCCGACAAAAACACCCTTTTCTTTACATTCTGTATTTTTTTCCAAAGTCACTCAATAAAGGATAATTTGCTGGTGCAAATATTAATTTTCTGTTATGTAAATAATATATTTCATTTTCTATAATATTTTTATGAATGATTCAATAAATTTCCAGAAAATAATTTTAAAAAGCCTTTGCTTAAATAAACCCGACAAAACACCCTTTTCTTTACATCCTGTATTTTTTGTCCACAGTCACTCAATTGTTAGGTTGAATCCGTGCGCTGATAAGAATTTAAACTGAAAAAAAACCCATCAATGGTGGCTTCATATTACTTGAGAATATCTGAAAGATCAGCCATGGGTATCCATACAAATTAATGAACAACCAGAAAGCCCCAGGGCTAGAGAGGGGGATATTCCTGATTACTTGATAATCTCATCATTAAGACAGTTTTCATGGTACAAAGACCTGTTACTGCAGTAGCTATCTATATGTCTCTCTGACTTCAGGTAATGGATGTCCACGGTTATATTCTTGGGTTGTGATAGCCAAATTTTAAAGCTATGGAATGGTTAAGATACTATGTTGTGGCCAACAAAGCCTATGAACCAAAGTCTAATACTGTTATGAAATTAGTTTATTCACCAAAGTAATGGCCCTCGAGGGGCTTGTATATTAAGAACAATAATATGGTATTAATAGTATACATGTAAAAGTAAAAAATAGAAAGTTCAGCATAGTAGACATACCCATACAAGTAGTTTCGTTATAGATTTATCATGCTTAGCTTATTGACCATAATTTTTTTGTAATCACATAATAACTCATTTTGTCTTAAATGTGCTTTTGGTAGCCTTTATGTAAGACTTGCTTCATGCCCCTATAACCTTATATTTACATTTTTAGCTGTCATTGTCTGTGATAACATTACGAATCAATTTTGAACCCTAAAACCCAATAACTTCATAAAACATGAGTGACACAAAATGGACGTGTTTTACAGCATAACCGAGACCAATATTGGCTGCGCCGTGTAGTAATACATAGCATGTGCTTCATGAAAAATATAGTGGTTTCAAAAATGTTGTTTTAAAGTATAGAAATTGGAAATAATATAAATATAAATAATAAAGAATCATTTTTTGAATATTATGAGATGATAATTTCGGTCGGAGCGTGGTCAAATCTATCATAAAGCCCAAAGGGGCTTATTAAATTTGACCACGCCCTGACCAAAATTATCACCTCATAAGACTCAAAGAATGATTCCGTATTCCTTAAATATACCGTACCTCTGTCTACATTGGTTACATATCAAGTTAAAAGTAACTAACCCTGAACCCCTAGCATTTTAGAGGCAAAAAAATACTTTTGTATTTTCATATTTTATGTTTTTAAGCAAAATTTATTGTCGTGTCATCATAGTATGATTTACATCCACTGGTAATTCGTATAAAAGTTGAGGTTTTAAAAAACCCCAAAACAAAACAAGGATCCGTTTCACAGTATTGACAGTAATTGCGCTAGCTTGCTTGATTCCAAATTTGAAATTTAATAGCCTGAAGGCCAAACATAGGTCTACATTTGAAGCCCTAGTCACAAGCTTGCTTTAAATTCAGTGTGAGGGAATGATTCTTTTAAAAGAGGACATAAAACAACCTATCAGTTCAACAGTATATGTGGACTTTAACATTTAGAATAGGATACTTGTCAAAATCAGAATAATTAATAGGCCAATAATAGCTTTGTAATTAAAAAGTACCACGAGTATATAGAACCATTTTAACAAGAGCTTGGACTTTGGGTAGTTAAGTCAAACGGCAATGTGACATAGGCCTGTCTATTTCATTGTAGGCCACTCAGCCATGGCTCTATATTTACATCTACCAAGTATAATTTCCTCTATTTCTAACGGAAAGTTATAGTTAATTCATAGCTGTATAGAAACAGCCAGACTGAAATCTACACACCCCATTTATCAATTGGTCGAAATCTACAGCGGCTGAAAGTGACAGGACTGAAATTGACACGCCCTGTTTATCGATTGGTCTGAAGCTAAAGCGACCTAGGTAAAATCACGGACTGCACGAAATAATCTTGATGATGCCAGACTCAAAGTCTCAGAGGAGACAATTTGGCTGTTTCTTTTAGCTTACGCACTTATGTACATTAACAGTAATTTAGTGAATTTTACTAAAACTTTTCATAATCAATTTATGAATTAGTTAAAGAAAGATGTAAATATAAACAATAAAATGCTTTCTTTTATGATTCATACAGGTTATGAAGGTAGCAATCATCGCAGGAAAAATTTACATAACCCGCTGACGCGGGTTATGTATTTTTCCTGCAATATCGCTACCTTCATATTTTGAATGAATCACAAAAGAAAGCATTTTATTGTTTAATTGAAATCAACAGGATTTGTCTGGCTTTTGAGTGATGACTACGCAATCGGTGTATATTTCGCTTGAAACCAGCGTCAGTTTAACTTGTTTTGACACAAGAAATAGATCATTACATCCAACTGAAAGTCCAAGGTCTTGTTAAAATGGTTCTATATATGTACTGAATTGCATTTCATTATTGGCAGTTTTCCAAAGCAGAACTATTAAAATTGAAATTTATGGTTTATGTACTGAAGGAATGTTATTACATTAAACACTGGAAAATGAAATTTACCCAGTAAGCAAATGTACAGAATTTGGCTTAAAAACAGGCATTAAGACTTTGAATCAATCGCTAAAACATACATAGACATACAGGAATTGAGTTGGTTTCTTCCTGTTGTTTTTTCACTTCTTCATTGATTTATTAGTTGTGTAGGTTTTATTGTTGCTTTGGAGAATTTTCAAGCCGTATCACCATGGTGATATTCTCCACTTGGGACTAATTACTTTTTTATTATCTTCCTCCATATATATTGTAATAATCATGACAATTTTACATTTGAATTTCTCCCCACAAACTGGTATAATGAAAATTCCGGACTGGACCTCCAGAAAAATTCAAAATTTTTAAACTTGCATAGTAAATTCACCAAAAATAAGCCTGGGACCCCCTGACAAACACAACTATCTCTCAGACTCCCCTTTTAAAAATTCTGGATCCGCACATATGATAATTAAGTGCTCATGTAAAGGAAAGTTTTCTTTAAAAAAAAATCTATTATTATGATATATGATTCTGAAGTAAAATGCAAGAAAAATTGAAATGGTGTATGTTAAGTGAATTTGAAATACCATATCTGTAAGGGGTGACAAAATAAGTTTAAATTTTCAGATGGTCCAGCAGTCACTGATGGAGACAGACACCTCATCCTCTGGAGGAAGCAGTGAGACGGGGGATGAAAATGTGGGTCGCGGTAACTGGGTGGGCCGTCTGGACTTCCTGTTGTCTTGTATTGGATATGCTGTGGGGCTTGGCAATATATGGAGGTTTCCCTATCTGTGTTATCAAAGTGGAGGAGGTATGAAAACTTATTGCATACAAATTTGTTGCATACAAATTTTAGTTTTCTTGTAAGTTAATGGGTGCACTTGGCTCATATTATCAGATAATATAATGGCGGCATGTGGCCGGAAGATAGGTGGGGAATATGTTTCTTAGTGTAGAATAATTTGTTTCCTTCCTGTTCTTTTAAAGAATAGTTAAAAGTTTGTGTTGTAGTTTTTTATAACCCTGCTGAATGTGATGATACACTGTTCAAGGTCATCGGAATTCATGTTTCAAATTGAATTTGGATTCTTCATGTTAATTGATTAAAGCTTGCATTAATATATAGTCATGCAAATAACAGAATCTTATGTAATAATTCAGTGAGAGATCGACACAAAATAGGCTCCATTGCTATGAATTGAATCAATCCATGAAATTTGCCAGTTCTATTAATCAGATATACCTTTAGTTATCAGATGCAGAAAGGGTTTTTTTTTCATTTTGTGAGAAGTAGTGCATATCTGTTTTTTGTTTTTATTACAAATATTGCAGAAAATGAAGTAAACATGTAATGAACCAAAAAATAATTTCTGTGTTTCATTTTTTGTGACTTAATAATGAATGTGAAAATATATAATAGTGCAAAATCAACAATTGTAAAAATTACTGGATGTAAGAATATTCTAACAAGATATATCTGCAGATATTGTCTTGTCCTCCATAATTAAATGTTTTGAATAAACACAATTTTTTTCTGCAGGTGCTTTTTTGATCCCCTACGTGATTTTCCTAGTATTATGTGGGATGCCATTATTCTTCCTGGAGATCAGTTATGGACAGTTTGCAAGTCTAAGTCCTATCAGTGTCTGGAAAATGTCTCCACTTTTTAAAGGTGAGCATTATATAGTGCATAAGAATATGTTTAGTAGCTCTACCAGAATCTGACAGGCAGGTGCATTCAATGTTCCCGTGGCTAAATTGCATGATCATTAATTTGTGATTTACCTGGTGCCACCTTCCAGCTAAAAGCTTTTGCACTTTACTTATTCTAGTGATATGTAAATCAAGTTATATAAAAACCTCATTAATTTAACATAAAGTTGTTTTGCTGGGTTCCCAGTTACTGTATCAAAATGTGTGTCACAGTGCACCAGAGATAATGGGGAACAGGCCTGGCTTGACCAACTTCTTATCTCATCTGTTTGGCTCCTGCCGAGAAGTTGTTTACTTTAACTGACCGCAAGCTCTCATAAACATAAACATAAACAGCAAAGCTGCTAATCTGTGCTCTCCATGTTAACTTGGAGGGCCTCCAAAGGACATTCAGTGTTGGAGACTTGAATTGTAGATGAATGGAATCCATAATATCAGCCTGTTAGATTGTTACTGATTTATTTCTTGGATTTTTATGAAACAAGTGTATACATATAAAAGAAAGATTTATTACGGTATTATGATAAAATGAAAATGGGGATATCAGTGTGTGGATCATAAAATTGTTGATTTAAAAGCGGAAGGAAGCCCACTCCTTCAAGGTTCAGATAGTACTAAATATAGAATATTGATAATTTTTCAAGATGGGACTAGTGTGTGCTTTTTAAGATTGAACGAATTGCACAATACAAAATCAAAAACACCAAAAATACACACACACACACACACAGTCACACAGGCTGTATTATGCAGCCACAGCCCCTGTTACTAAAATAGCTCTACCCAACCTTAGAATAAGATATTCTACAAAGTAGTCTATCATAAATATGTATTGAACTACTGAAACCAACTGAATGTTTTGTTTGGTACTTCATACAGATAGAGTTCAACTGACAATCAAAATGTAATTCCAGAATATTTTTTTTTTGTGCTATTCCAGGTGTGGGCTATGGCATGGTCATAATCTCTGGTATTGTGTGTGTGTACTACAACATCATCATAACATGGACCATCTACTTCTTGTATCACTCCCTGCGGGCTGTACTACCCTGGAGTACCTGCAATAATGCTTGGAACACAGAAAATTGTTATGTTCGTGGGGAAAGTGTTTGGACCAATTCTACAGTCAACACCACGATGGGCTACAACACTACAGGTGTAAACATGACAGGTCTTCTTCTGCCTTCGGGGATTGCTAACGGAACAAGTAATGGAACATCAGATCTGGCGGGCAGAATCACGGCCAGTGAGGAGTTCTGGCAGTAAGGGTTTTATTGATTTGTAAAGACAAAGCATGGAGAAGTATCTAGGAATAGAATCCAAAGCTCCATTTGTACTTGCCTTAACTTAATTCCACCTTGGGGTCATTTCATAGCACCATTCTCCTATAGTTGCATCCATACTTTCATCACAGTAATATTGAAAAGCAATCTTTTATCATCAAAGTTCCTTCAGTGAATTTTGTGACTAATATTCTTCAGGTTAATTATAGCTCTGTAACTCTGTAGTTCCCAGTATATATGCTTCTTTGTTTTTTATGTCTGATTTTGTTGATCCAATTAACATTGAAATATTCTTTATGAATTATGATGAAAACATAAAACACGTGCAAATTAATTTTTTTATTAAAAACAAAGAACTTTCAGATGAACATTAGGATATTTAGAATATTTCACAAAAGGAAACATGGTTTATTAGACATGGTATTAATTGTTTAAAAGTGAATTTAAATTTCTAAATGGGATACAAAAGCATGTTTGGAATATACTGGTAATAGCCCAAATGGGATATAGATATATAGTGCAAAAAATGAAAAAAAATTGATTTGGTAATTTTTTATATAAATTTAATCTACATTAATTAAGAAATAAAGTAAATAGAGTTTTCGTGAATGTTGAAGCCTCGATCAGCTTTTATATTTCGAAACAACATTTATCGACCTCGGAGGTTATTCTGCAACATTAACATAACAAGAACTTTATTTCTATTTTACTAAGAGTAAGAGCTCCGACTATCAGCTGATTAGTTTATTTATAGAGAGAGGAAGTAGATCATACTTTCAAGTGAGATGAATCTGATTGGTTGAGATGGCTGTTCCGCGTAACCCTAAAGGTTTTTTTTGTAATAACTTGTTTGTACATCGGCATGTACACCGTTTTGTACATCGGCATGTACACTGTACATCGAAAGCAGACTGTCGATCGGAATCAGATGTAGACGATATATTTATTGATGAATGAAACACACACTGAAATTATTTATGACTTTTTTTTTTATTAGTTTAGATTAATGAATTCGATAATTAACATATTAATTCGTTTTTTTCTTTGGACAAACAAGCAGTGAAAATGTCTTGGGGAGCCTGGGTCTTGGAACAGCCGCGATTAGGCTCTTTGAAATAAACATTTAAAGGAATACACATTGCTCTAAAGGACACTAACCCGTGTTATCAATGTGTTTTTTTTAATAAAGAGCAAGTTTTTAAGTTATAAACTTTTGATTGACTCGAGTTTAGTGTGTGTTTAAGATCTTATAATTTATTGATGACATTCGTGGTATATTGGAGAATGTCTGCGGCATCTTTTTGATATCGGTAATAATTGTAATAGAATGTATATAAATTGCAAATTCAATTCACACATTGGCATGCAGATGTAATAAACCCTTTTTACATAAAAATAAATGATTTTTAGATATTTGCTTTCTAGTTAAATGTACTAGACTAAGTATTTCATAAAAGTTGATCAGGCGATGAGCTCGCCTTCAGGAAGTTTATAGATTTGATTTATCAGATTGTTTAAAGTATGGACACAAGTGTAGTCTTTCCTAAGCTTAAATATTTCAAAAATGTAAACAATGTCTTTTAATAAAGATACTTCCTTATTCCTAAAAAATGTGCATAGTTTAAGGACCCAAAGTGTAAATAAAAAATTCTAGTATGATGTAGATCAATGTACCATGTAAGCTAGCTAGGGTATGTATGTACATGCGTATTTACTGGTACATCAATTTTTATGTCACCTCAGTCACTCAGTAATTCTTTGAAAATCTTCTCCTTTGCTCCTGAGTAAAAATCAAATAAATAAAGTACATACAGCCTACTCTGGATATATTGAAATTCAGGGGACCATGCAAATTATTTCAATATATCCGTATTTCAAATGTTTCAATTTCTGTCGAATGCTGCTTGTATATCATTGCAATTGTTTTCAGATTAATCTCAAAATCCTTAGCTATTTCGAATATAACCTTTGTCCTTTGTCAATAGCAATAACTAGTTTGTATTTAGTGTCCGAAGATAAGGTTTTTCTTTTCTGTGGGGTTTCCATACTACGTCTAGCCTCAATACATCTGTATACGGTAAAACAAAGAATTCAACAGTAAATAAATTTTATTTTTAAAAGAAGTATAAAAACACACAAGATGAGAACTTATCAATTCACAGTCAGGCATAATTACTGTCACCAATTGTGTCGACAACCACCAGGGAGTACTTCAATATAACCGTTATAAAAACCACTCATTATCACCCCTTGGGAACGATCAGTGTCTTCAATATAAGCGATATTTCAAAAAAGCCGATTTCATTATATCCATTAAATAATGCTAAAAAAATGAGAGGCTTAAACTGGGGATTTATTTCTATTTCAAAATCAGCGATTTTATATAAGTGGAGTAAGCTGTAGTTATGATGATGAAGAGTGCCTCTTCCAAAGTTATAAATTTCATGGCCCCTTGGTCAGAGGTTTTGGTATTAGGGCAGGGCTCTAATGATTTTAGAGGGTAGGGAGGCGTAATTTCGACCAATTGTTTTTTCTGTACTTAAGATTTGTTCAATTATGTCACTGTAATGCAACAATTTTTCAATAGTTATTTTAGAATTTAAAAAGTTTATTGGATTAAATTAAACAATCTCAGAATATTAAAAATGATTTCATTAGCACAATTATAATACACATGAATATACATTACAAAAGCCACATTACAGTTACTCAGGTGACTGATAAGGCCCATGGGCCTTTTGTTATTACATGTTTTGATGATTCTAAATTTTCTTGCACTATATTTTACAAAAATTAGAAGATTTGTTAATCTCTCCATCTTCAAAATATCATAAATTATTTATTTTTATGTAATTATAACTAAACTTATTTGTCCTTAGGAATGAGGTTTTACAAATCACTGAGGGGATTGAGGATTTGGGCACCATTCGCTGGGAACTATTAATTTGTCTGGCCATAGCATGGATTGTCATCTTTCTCTGCTTGTGTAAAGGAGTTAAATCCTCTGGAAGGGTAGGTGAAATACTGTACAATATCATATACCTTTGTCTTTGCCTTGCCTTTTACATTTGTTTTAAGATAAATTGAAGAATGAATACACTTTAGGTGTCATTTTCAGTACACATTATTATCAACAATGAAAACTGTATTTTTCATCATTTTGATATTATGATCCATAAAAGAATAAATATGTGTGCATCATTTATGACATTTTCCTGATAAACCACTATTTTGACCAATCAAATTGCTTATGGTAGCTCAGTGAAAATAAGGTGTACCATAATACTTCAGATTTTTTTTTTTAGGTTGTATATGTAACAGCTACCTTCCCCTATCTGGTTCTGACTATTCTGTTTATCCGTGGTGTCACTCTACCTGGGGCAGGGGCAGGGATTTACTTTTATCTGGTGCCCGAGTGGGAAAAACTCCTGACATTCAAGGTTTGTGACACTACAGTGCAGTAGATATTGATCAAAATTTACATGATCCATCAGATATTCATATCAAAATCATATCTAAAACAATTGTTTATCTGAACGTCTCATTGTTTATCTGAACGTCTCTAGGTTTGGGGGGATGCAGCAGTCCAGATTTTCTACTCGGTGGGAATGGCGTGGGGAGGTCTGATCACCATGGCCAGCTTCAACAAATTCAACAACAACTGTTACCGTGACGCTATGATTGTCCCCCTGATTAACTGTGGCACCAGTGTGTTTGCCGGGCTGGTCATCTTCTCTGTGTTAGGATTCATGTCACACGAGACGGGCATTGACATCAAGAACGTCGTCACTCAGGGTACGTCCAAATAAAATCTTTAAATTTTCACATTTACTAGATGATAACTAGAATAAAACAATATAAGAACAAATTCATTTACCATATATCAAATTTACGTTAGCAAAATCAGTTTCATTTCCCCCGATCTTAAATTGTATTATAACACATCAGATATAATGAATTACATCTGTTATGAATCAGAATTGTTCATCCCTGGCACTTTGTTATAAGCATGTTCTACTGAAATTGTTTTTAAAAATATAATTTTTAGAATGTCTAAACTAGAGACATAATTCATTTGCGAGGGTTAAAACACATCTGCGTCATGCTCACTTTTCTGGGTTTTTTTTCATAACAGCTTTCTGTTATTAATGTAATTGTCAAAGCAAAAGCTTTTAATTTTTACGTAGAAATCCTGTGGTAATATTGTGTAAGACATATTTTGATAATTTGTCTCTTGGGATAATTCTCCTGAGGCTCAATTTTGGAGCAATGAACCTTCTTCATTATGATATATGAATCAACAAAGGAGTACATGTATTAAAGTTATTTGCTGTACCAAGCCTTATAATGCTCTCGGGTTGAATATGAACAACTTGTGGACGTTTGCATTTTAATTCTTGAAGCTGCATGAACAACCTTATAGCCCTAATTATTCAGATTAAATGTTATATGTTTCAAGAAGAAAAGCTAATAGTTTGCTTAATAATGCCTAAGTTAACAAGGTTCTACGCTAACTGCAAAAATGAAAGAAAATTGGCAACATGTATACAGTATTAATTATTGTTTCAATTTCTGTGAACTTGCAGGACCTGGTTTGGCGTTTGTGGCGTACCCTGAGGCAGTAGTCAAGCTCCCCATCTCCCCCCTGTGGGCGGTTCTCTTTTTCCTGATGCTGTTTGCTGTAGGACTAGATACACAGGTAAAATATCGGTTTGTTGCATGGGTTGTGTGTTCATTTGATTAATTAATCACATAATGGTGGCACACACCTTAATAATGGAAAACCTGAGTAGCCTTCAGATATAAACTCAGCTAGTGTGTAGTCTTAAGTGTATGATTTAGATCCCTAGTGATGTTTAGAAGCTGTCTATGCATGAGAAAAAGAGCGTGGTAATATTAGGATTTCATGATATTATTTTCAGAGATGAAATAATCGGGTTTAATTAAATTATATGAGAATTGCCAATGCATTTGTCTCATATCACTTCATGCATCATACATCATTCTTGGCTTTGTTGAATTATTTGAATCTTTTATGTTGTTAATGTTTGTGAGTGCATCTGTTGAGTCTGATTTCCTTGCTTTTAACAAAAACATCCGAGTGCAAGTATATTTGTGTTGCTAATTCACTGTATGTCGTTTAATTTAATGCCAGCATATACTGTAGATTCCTAATTAAAAGTGAGGAATTAATATCCATGTAAAATTGTAATAAGCACTGCTCGCAAATTTTAAAATCTCACTTTGGTTTTTCGGACATACGGTATGTGAACTTCACAAAACTATGATTTAAACTTGGCAATAGGGATTTTATGTTATAGCGATTGCAGAATTAAGTACCCATGTAAAAGAAGGAATCTACAGTATATGAATATTTAACATTGTTCCAAAGAGTAATAAAAATACTTCCTCATCCATGAATTGAGCCCATTATGCCTGTTGCTACAAATGAGTATTATGATAACATTACATACCAAACAGAGCCGTGATAAATCAACTAATTAACTTGCAGGGAAGCCATGCCGGTAGTCCCAGTGTTAAAACACCGTACAAACAATAGATAAACTAGGAAATAAATTGATTTACTCATATGTTAGGAACTCACAATAATGATAAAGGTCAGAGACAACAGTGATAAAGGTCAGGGTGATTAAAACATGACATGAGGTCCAGTAAAGGGCACCTGTTGTGTGCCATCTGTCATATGTCAATGATTCTGCATCCTGACAACCTGCACCTGATGTGCTGGCATTGTATGCACAATGGGCTTCATTGCTTTACATAATGTATAGAGGAATATTTAGACTTTATGGTATACAGGAGTTCAAGTATTGGTAGGACAAACAATGAAATAGTTAATATGTTTAGTGTAGGTATATTGGTACATTGATTTCATTCCTATTCAGCACATTAGAACAACATATTCATGCACCTCTGCCCCTTTCTGTAAGTAATATATTAGAATAATAGTGGACCAGCTAGAGAGGTGTGTAGACCGCATGATAATAAAATAGCATGATGCCTCATAATAGGATGCAGTACATTGTATTGAAAATGTTGTAGAATTGTAAATATTCTGAATTGTGCAGAAATGTGGAGTATACATTTATATATATCTTAGAATAAGAGCACCATATGTAGCAGTCCTTGATTGTTTACAGTGTAGCAGGACTGAAGACTATCCTGTTGTGACCATAGCTGATCAATGGACCAGTTTTAGAAATTGATGTAAATTTATAAAAGGAAAAAGGGCTTGCAACAAGTGACTCTTAAATTGTATTGATTTGCTACACTCAGGCTGAACGAGTGTAAGTGATGGGGATGGCAACACGATAACTACAGCACACAAGCTGTGTTTGAATGAGAAAATTGAATTGTTGAATAGAAATTTATCTCTGACATGGTAAATGTTGTAATTCTGTGTATGAAAACTTAGACCCCATATATTCTCTCATTCCTATCATTTTCAAGTGATATGCACCCATTGGAGAATGGACTGGATGCTTAGAGTTGTAAAATGCAATTTTATTTTAATGTACACATGCTACCACAACGTAACATGTGTTCAGCTTACGTAGTTAACACTGAAAGTGATAAACCTTCCTGCTTTGCTTCATTCTTTAGTTTGTCTGCTGGCACTAAGTTAATCAATGAATTCATATATAACCCATGCAGGCACCAGAAGCATCGATAATGCTTCCATTCCCACCCCCCTCTTTCCTGATTATTTTTGTAGGAATATGTGGATTCCTTTTGTCTCATCGGTATTTTAGTGGGTGTTATCATTCATTTTTTTGTCATCTTCTAGAGATGATCAAGATTTTTTTTCAACATCAGTAACAGGAGTATGAACTATGATTGCATCAATTAAAATATGGATGACAAAGGAAAGAGAATCCACTAACTTCCAGGAATATCAGAAAATGGGAGTGGGGTTGGTAGTATCTTTACTTCAGGTGGTTGTGGATCAATGTTTTTATGTTTGAAGAAATATTTCAACAGGTGTGTTTTAATCCTAGCTTACATTATTGATCTGTACGGGTTCTGATAGAAAGTTGGTATATTTTAATGATTACCAGCTGGTACATGTGTACAGTTTAATTAAGGTTTTTAACTTATTAGTCCATTTATTATAACAAAGACTGTTGCCTTTGGTGAAACAATCACCTTATAGATAACCTAAGCAACATTTAGTGAATGAGTCCACAGTTGTATGTATTTACATATAAATGAATTTCAAAGTTTTCCCAGATAAAAGCCTACAGGTCGACCTAGATATATTCTGTCTTTCTAGTATTACATAGCATTTAAAATGTTTTTCCAGTATGGTGTTCTTAGTTGATAAAAAAAAAAACATTTCATCTTGAAAGATTAGAGCTTTTGTGTTTTTATTATCAGAAAGCCATCATCATGCATCATCATGGATATATGTATATTATATACATTACAAAATAATTTGTAAAACTCCACAGAATCCAAAAATACACCCAAATATTATCCCAATATTTCAGAGTAAATGAATGCTGCCCACAGATGTTGAAGACATTCTGATTGTTAAATATAAGTAAATCTAAGAGTTGAAGCAAAGGTAAGGGAGGTAATTATATGGTTCGGAGAGTGTTTTTTTAAATTTGTTCATATATTTATGCAAATGTGGATTGTGATTTGGGTTATATATGGTATTTTTATATATAGACTCTTAGAAAAACAAATTGAAATGCGTGTTTGGTTTATTTTTTGTCTAGGATTCTGGTGAAACTTGATAAAGGAAGACCTTGTGATCAACGTCTTTATATCCCCATGGCAACCTGGTCCAGTCTGAAGATATCAACTTGTGCCTTATTTTATTTTGCCCAATGTGTATGAGTAAAGAAATTTTCAAAAAAGAAGAAAAAACGATTCAAACATCAAAATAATAGCAGTTTACCAAAAATTCAGACTTTTCAATTTTCTTTAGATCTGTTTTTAATTTTATTATTTTTATACCGTCAAATTTGGTGCAAAAATTTTGGAGCTTTTATCAGGATCCTTTGATTTGGCAGTTTTGGAATTTTAAATAGCTCGTGTATATTGGGCATGTAAGTTTTAACACCCTTTCATTTTGTTGTAGGTTGATAACAATGCAACTTAAAATATGTAAATGTCAAAAAAAACAAAATATTAACTTGTTAATTGTACATCTCTTGTCACAATGTTATAGCAAAGATTCATCCACATAGGTTTTGTTGATGGGATATACAAGGTCTTTGTTAAAATGAAACATTGGTAATCAGTAACTTGATTCTTTCTTACTCTTTGTCAAAATTTTACATTTTTCAAAATCATACATAGGCATGAGTTTGTTATAAATCATTTTTTGAATTAAAAATTAATTTGAATACCAATAATTTTTCAGCTTTGTAAAGACCTTGTAAAAACTGTTGATTTCCTTTGCACATGAATCAAACCTTTTAAGTCGAACACTTAATAAAATTGTGACATTTCGATTGGCTTTAGTATTTAGGTTTAATGGTATTGAAATACTAAATCCAATTTTTTTCAAAAATATTTTCACTAAAATAAAACAGGAATTAAGAATAGAGAAGTTGTGCAAAGGAAGTAAACAGGATTAGGGCCTTTTGACATACAATCAATCTGAGAATTGATTCAGAATTCTGTGCTCAGGGTTTTGTAATGTTCTTGGTTCTTTGATGAATGACATTTGACCCTGCACTCATAGGTATTGCCAGGAATGATTTCACTTGGAATTTCTCTTTTAATTCTCATCCAAAATGCATGTGTTTGAATCCTGACATTGGGACGTTTTTAACCACATTAAGCATTCAGGAACTCATAGTTTTAAACAATTTTGTACCTCGACCAAAATTCGTTACAATAAAATTTTTAAGTATTCTCAAAATTAGTGCCGAAGATCTTCCTGAATTCTTTTGTAAAACCAGTTTCTTTTTTGAATATGTATCATTATTTGAATGTTGACACTGTTACCTTCGATCTTATAGTTTGGAATGTTTGAGACCATGACTAGTGCCTTCATCGACGAATTTCCACATCTACTGAAAAACAGGAAGGTCTTGTTCACAGCATTTTTCTGCTTCATCGAATTTTTGTTGGGAATTCCATGTGTAATGCAGGTAACTATTACATATCTGTAGGAAAAAATGTTCAATTCTCTTGTTAAGTTAAATAAAAAATTCATGGTAATGGGCCTTACATCTTTCACAAAACGGAGGACATTATTTGCTTGTAAATTAAAAACCCTTCAGTGTTTAGCATTTTTCTGTTACCAGAAAGCCTGCACAAATTAAAAAAAGATTTTTGTTTTTTTACAATATTCTTTAGACATGAAGCAATGTTTCTAAGTCACACAATTAACTAAGCTCAGTCAAGTTTTATCTTGTGTTCATTTACATTATGAATATACACATTCATTCCTTATTCTTTAATTAACCAATTCTTCAATTTTAGTTCCAAGTCCTTTCTATCCTTTATCAGATAAATTTCTTCTCTGGTTAGATTTGAATAACAATGTAAAGGAAGTATCTACTATTTACTTAGTTAACCCTATCAATGGAACAGGCCTTCAAATTATGTTGACAAGATGTTATTTAAGGAGGTGAGGTTACAAATCTGTCAGGAAATGCGTGTTAACAGGAAATTACACATCATTTTAAAAGAAGAGGGAAAAAAACAATGTGACAAAATAATTTCTTACTTACATTAGCCTTAGAGCTTGACTGTGTATTAGTCTGCATATAAAGGTTCAATCTTGCCGCGCTCCTACTAGCACTAGCAAGTGGGATAACCCTTTAGCTCAGTCGGTAATGTGTTGGTTTTTAAACTGAAGGGTCCTGAGTTCGAGTCTAGTTGTGGTCCTTCCTCCTCTTCTATTACAATATCACCCAACAAAATAACCCACGTGGGGTAGAAATCTCAAAAGAAAAGAGGGAAGAGTGTAATAGTGTGTATATAAAGGCTCAATACTGCCGCGCTTCATCTAGCACTAGGTAGTGGGTTAACCCTTTAGCTCAGTCAGAAGAGCGTTGGTTTTTAAACTGAAAGGTTCCGAGTTCGAGTCTAGTTGTGGTTCTTCCTCCTCTTCTATTACAACTGCCTCAGGTTTTTTTTTTTTTTTTAGAATTGCTGAAATATGAATATTTTCTTATTATTCTTAGATTAATGTGTGATAGAATAGAAATAAAGACCACAACTAGGCTCAAACCATAGACCAAGACCAATACTCCACTGACTGATCATGGGCGAAAGGGATAGCTAGTGCTAGCAGGAGCAGGGCCTGTTATACACACTATCTCATCCCCCCCCCCCCCCCCCCCCCCCCCCCCCCCAATGTAACAGCTGGAGTAGGAACTAGGGATGGCCACACTTACTACCAAGTAAGCTAAAGGATAGTGCTAGTAGCAGTGTGGCAGTACTGAGCTTATTATACACCAGTTATACAAACTACATGTATCCAAAATATTTAAGTTTTAATGTTACAGTATTTGCCAAAATCTAAAATCCAGTCCTACAAAAACATGCCTTAAACATGGTTACTAAAAGATATATCATATAGGTCCTTAATTGTCTCCATTCATTGTAGGGAGGAATCTACGTGCTCCAGATCATGGATTGGTACTGTGCTACATTCTCTCTGATGTTGCTCTCCTTGACTGAATGTGTTGTTATTGCTTGGATTTATGGTAAGTCTCTCTCTCTCTCTTTCATAATTGTGGAACTCTTTCTGTTGTGGATAGCCTCCTATTTTGTTATTATTAAACAAAGTTTACAATTCCTAATGGAATATTTTTCCATTTCAGGTACTGACAGGTTTTACAAAGACATCGAGCTTATGATTGGCTTTCAGCCATGTTTGTGGTGGAAGATTTGCTGGAAGTTCATCACCCCAGTTACTATTGCTGTACGTGACTCATCATAATAAAAGTAGAAAAACAAGACAGATCTCCTATCAGCATTTAAATGATGATAATTATCTGTCAAGTCTGGTATTTAGAGGAGGATACAATATGTAATATTGATGAAAACATAGTTGTTTTGAACAGTATTAATGACGTATTTCACAGATATTTTAAAACGTTGTTTTCTGAACTTTCTTGTGAAAAATTTAAAACTAGTTTTAACTAGTTAGTACCAGTATTGTATTGATTGCAAAAGACATAAGTAGTAAATTGCCTGAAGAATTTATGATGCTACTGATTATTTTTACAAAATGTGTGATTAAATAAGGATAATCAGTCGAAAACTAGCGCAAGTTTTGTGCGCTGTAAATTGAACTTTTTAACATGTAAGGTACTGTAGCTTCCAGGTTGTCCATCTGATTTTTTTCAGACCGGGAGCTACAGACCTGGAGCTAAGTCTCCAATAGCAATAATCACCTTCAAATGTGAACATACTGGTACATCACAAAAGCAAATCTTCTGATAATTTTCAGAATGAGATGCACACTACACCTTTCAAGATTTTGATGATTTCATGTTTGTTTTGTTCATACAAATCAAATGAAATTCACAATTTCAATTGACAAAATAAATTGTCTTGGATTATGCCATGTTTGATATTTTTTTCACTGCAAGAAAACTTTTGACTTTAATGCTGCTAATGTACTCCAACAACCAGATTTATTTGCATGCGTATAAAAATTGATTTTCTGAAGTGACAGTCTACTGGGAAAATACTGTTATAAGTCAAAAGTATTTTGATTAGGTTATTACTTTCTCGAAGGAAAACATTGATTTAACATATTCACACAGAAGTATAATACATGTACTTGTATATTAAGATTATGAAACAATCTTTTTTTTTTTGCACAGTTTGTTTGGCTGTTCAGTGTTACCCAGCTAAGTCCTGTGACCTATGGTAAATATGAGTATCCAGATGGTGCCATTGTGATTGGGTGGATGCTGGGATTGGTTTCTCTCATGCCAATCCCCATTTGTGCAATCCTGGCCATTCTCAGGGAAAAGGGAAGCTTTTATGAAGTGAGTATTTGAGCAACGAAGTCACTTTAAAAATATTGACCTGTTAAAAGCTACGAAGGTTTAACACAGCTGTGTAAAGAAAGATATGCTAATATATGCTGAATGTTTAACACAGCTGTGTAAAGAAAGATATGCTAATATAGTAAAATTGGAATTTTTACATGAATATTAAATTCCATGCAATTGCTGAATTATATTTTGAGTGTTTGAATTGTTTCTGCAGCGAATTAAGAAGCTGGTCCATCATACAGATGATTGGGGTCCCGCTGTGGAGAAACACCGCGTCCGTTATTTACAGTCGCTACAGAATTCCCAAGAGTCACTGGATTCTGTCATGTGCCACTTGTACTAGTCACATACTTACAACGGTCTCAACACAACGGTGAAGAGGAAAGATCTCAAGAGAATTAAACTGCCTGGGATGTTTTGTTCCAAATGTGTATGTCAGTCTTTAAATGTAGTTTTTTGTCTAGCTAATTAATGAATGAATGAACAGCCATAGTTTAGACAAGTCAGATAAGGTCTTGTTGCTGCAGTAAATACACAATGGATCTTACATGAAGAGGAAGTGAATGGGGACCAAATGAAAGTTGACTTTCCAGGTACTGAGGCTTGGGCTTCACTAGTCACCAGTTCTATTGATACTACACAACTGTAATGCACTGTTGAATTTTTCTGTAAATTTATTGTTTTGATCATGCTGACTTTTTATATATAGATATAGCAATAGACAAGCAATAGTCTATTAACTTTGTTGATAATATGGCAATATATGCCCGACCTGTTCAAAATAATTAAAATTATCATAGAATTCCTCAGAGCTGATCTTGATAAATTTGAATAAGATAGTCTATTGATTTAGTTTGTGTATTGTCTTTTCAGTCCAGAGTTTGATTATAAGTGGTTTAAAATATAGATATACTTTGAATTTTTTCTTTGTTCATAGATAAGGATCTTTTTACAATGTTTTATGAACTTGTACAGGTATTTTATCTTTGTAATTGAGCCAAACAATTTCAAAAATTATTTTGAAATTAGAAAAAAAAATTAGGTTATGCCATCATAGTCAAATACAGACACACATGTCAATGTGATTATTTGCACATTTAGTTTTTGATGTATTTTTTTTATTATGTGTATTGTTATTTCATTGTGTAATGGGGGTGGGGTGGTAATTATCCTACACTGCCAACAGATCTCTTCACACATTTACATTTGATTAAATTTATGTGCATTGTCTTAACTGCTAATTTAAAAATATTTTGGAATGACTGCTAATGCTTTGATCGGATAAATGTTGTCAGTAAAGAAGAAAAAAAAAATTAAGAACAGTGACATTTTATGTTAAACATTTGACATGAGCCCAGATAAGAGAAATTGTTATTCATATTGAATATTGCATACCTGTAAGAGTTTATACATGTATTAGTATTAAGTTTTAACTCTTTTTGCAACGAGCTGAAGTTTAAAGACCAAACAATTTTTATATTATGATTTGAGTTGTATTTACAATTTACTGATAGACATATTTTTTTTAACTTTTGAAAATATTTGTTCAAAGTAGCTTGGAGTTGTACATATCAAAATGAAGGAATTTTAAATTAGTTTATAATAAGCGAATTTTTTAGAACTCTGTTCAAAATAATGTGCATCATTCTGTAAGCTTTCTTATTTAAATGAAATTTGCTACAATAAATTTTGTCTGAAATTTGGATTTGCTTTTTTTTTTAAGGTAACTTTTAAGTTTTATTGGGGTGGCTTATTGCCCTCCGTTTTGTCTGGCATTGTGTGTTTACATTTGATCTTTATCTCTGTTGCTAGCAGGGTTATCTATTGGAGGAGGGAACTACTGCTATAAAATGTATAACACATGATGTCTTGCATCCCGTAGGGCCATAAATTTAGCGTAAAACCCCAAAATATTCAATCCTTAAAAATGATTTTCCTACTCCTGGGTATTTAGCAGACTGTGAGTCTGACAGTGCTTGCTGTGGTTATAATACCCCTCTCACTCTCACTGTGCAAAGGTGGGTTACAAAGTATGTTGATGCAAGTACCTTCTTGAAATTTTCTAGCAGATATAAAAATAAAATTAAAAATCAGTAGAAAGGCCTATAGGTACTAGATATACCTTCAATGCAAAGAAAGTGGGTACTTAAGATGTAGATTCGGCAGGAATCTTGGCGCACAAGGGGAGTGAAAATTTCTTAGATTAATTTTGCACATTTTTGTATTATAACCGTCATTTGGTTGCTGTTGGATGTGGAATGGATACAAAAATGTTTGAAATGCTAAAGGTTTTACCATAATATGGGTCTAATAAGGGTATATAATATAGGGAGAGGGCTAAAATAGGCTGTGCCTGCTGCCCAATCCCATTCAATATATTATATCGAATGAAATATTGTTTAAATAAATATGGGTCTGATTATATCAACACCACGGAATTTATGCAAAATCCTTGTACTTATTTACAGCTGTTTCTAGGGTAAATGATTTTGTTGTCTCTGGGTCTTCTCTCCACAAATTTGAAATGTGTAAAGATAACATATTTCAACATTAAAAATGTCACTTTTTAAAAAAAGATGGAGATGACCCAGAGATGACTAATTACGTAGTTTTTAAAAATATCTTTTGGAGTATAAAAAACAAAGTCCAGAGATATGACAATGTTATTTCAAACAATACTTAATACCCAATGTTGTTAAGACTCGCATGGCTCACTAGTTTTGTTCTGGATTAGAGAATACAACCATGCAGTGTTTTGGGTTCAAATCCTCCTTGTGACTCCTTTTTTAAAAACTTTTTTGTTTTTAAATATATTTTGATATAACAGTATGTTGAATTATAGAATAACAGTATATATATACTCACATGATATAGTTTGAGTAATCAATTTTTGTTCAAACCTGTACATAAAATTTTGAGATTTAATATAGACATTTAAATCCCAATTGATTCGTGTCGATGATTCCTGCAAACTTACAATCCTGTGCGCCCAATTTCTTTGATTAAGATTAGGCTTGTAACTTATAAGTGAACGGACTGCTCCATAATCTTCAACCTGTTCACTGTTACAAAAATATAGATCCAATTCAGCATTCCTGATGATCACTGCATGTTATCCACCCAAAGTCACTGTATGGGTAAAGTCTGAACTGAGCACTGTATGGATAAAGTCTGTGCTAGACACTTTAGGAGTAATGTCTGTGCTAGGCACTGTATGAGTGAAGTCTGTACTATGCACTGCATGGGTAAATACAGTGCTAGGCACTGTATGGATAAAGTCTGTGCTAGCAAATGTATTGGTAAAGTCTGAGCTAGGCACTGCATTGGTAGAGTCTGTGCTAGGCTCTATTCAGGGAAAGTCTGCGCTAGGCACTGGATGGATAAAGTCTTCTAGGCACTGTAAGGGTAAAGGCTGTGCTAGGCTCTGTATGGGTGAACTCTGTGCTAGGCACTGCACCAGAAAAGTATGTGCTAGACACTGTGCTAGGCTCTATAAGGATAAAGTCTGAGCTAGGCACTGTATGGATGAAGTCTGTGCTAAGCACTGCAAGGGTAAAATCTGTGATAGGCACTCTGTGCTAGGCTCTGTATGAGTAAAGTCTGGGTTAGGTCTATGCTAGGCACTGTATGAGAAAAGTCTGTGCTAGACAGTACTGCATATGTAAATTCTGTGGTTGGCACTTATGGGGTAAAGTCTTTTCTACTGACTGTATGGGTGAAGTCTTTGCTTGGCACTGTATCGGAAAAATCTAAGACATGGGTAAATCTTAGCTAGGATCTGTATGGGTAAATTCTGTACTAAACACTGCATGGGTAAAGTCTACACTAGGCACTGTATGAGTAAAGTCTATGCTAGGAACTGTGTGAGTAAAATCTATACTAGACACTCTGTCCTAGACTCTGTATGGGTAAGATCTATGTTAAACACTTTGTTATAGGCATTGTATGGGTAAAGTTTGTGCTAGGCACTGCATGGGTAAAGTCTAGGCTTGGCACTCTATGCAAAGCTTTGTGTTGGTAGAGTCTGGGCTAGGCACTGTATTGGTAAAGTCTGTGCTAGCCACTCCTTGCTGGGCTCTGTATGGGTAACATCTGTGTTAGACACTTTTTTATAGGCATTGAATGGGTAAAGTCTAAGCTAGGCACTGTATGGATGAAGTCTGTGCTAGGCACTGTATGGATAGAGTCTTAGCTAGGCACTGTATGGATGAAGTCTGTGCCAGGCACTATATAGGTAAATTCTGAGCTAGGCACCTTATGGGTAAAGTCTGTGCTATGCACTGTTTCCACCATGGATGAAGTCCGTGCTAGGCACTATGGATAAAGTCCGTGCTAGGCACTATGGATAAAGTCTGTGCTAGGCACTATGGATAAAGTCCGTGCTAGGCACTATGGATAAAGTCTGTGCTATGCACTGTTTCCACCATGGATGAAGTCCGTGCTAGGCACTATGGATAAAGTCTGTGCTAAGCACTGTATAGATTAAGTCTGAGCCTGGCACTTTATGGGTAAAGTCTGATCAAGACACTGAATATTTTAAAGTCTGTAGAAGACACTGTATAGATTAAGTCTGGTGCTGGGCTCTGTATGGGTAAAGTCTGTGCTAGGCACTGTATGGGTGGAGCCTGAGCTATGCACTGTATAGATAAGGTCTTTTCTAGATATTTACGAGGTAAATTCTGTGCTAAGGACTGCATAGGTAAAGTATATGCTAAATTAAGTTCTCTGTGCTGGGATGGTATGGGTATAATCTGTGCTAAGCGCTGCATGGGTTAAGTCTGTGCTAGGCACTGCATGGGTAAAGCCTGTGCTAGGCACTTATTTATCAAAATATGTTAGGCACTCTGTGCTAGGCTCTGTATGGGTAAAGACTGTGCTAAACACTGGTTGAGTAAATCTGCTTGCTTGCACCAAAACATCTATACAACCCAGGTATACTTTTGACCTAGAATTAGACCTACTCCTAAAACATGGCTGTGACCATTTTTTGATTACGTATTTCCTTCTTTTAGAAGAAGAGCCCTGTTTTAAGATACAACAGGAAAATACCAAAATTCAAATTCTTCAAAACTTAAATAACCATATTTGGGCTTTTTTCTCTATTATATGATAGTTTGACTTTGGCTAAAAAGTTTAAAGCAGATTTGATGGTTAATTCATTGACCATCCATCCTCAACCGACAGTAGTATAAGCTCATCCCATTCAAAGAGGTGAACCAGAGATTGTTTCTCAGGTGCTTTGGTTCATAATCATTAGAATAATCATCTTTCATATCAAAACTCCCTGCAAATGTACAAATCTATACTATTGTCTTTATCAACTACAAAGTTTTGTGAAAATTTTATTCAGTGATTTAATTACGAGGATCATCTTCAAAAACTATTTTTGTAGTATTTTCAATATTGGTAAGAAATTCAAATTTAAAAGGGGCAATCTTAACATCTTGCCCTAATTATTAACAAGTTTTTATGAAATTCTACACGGTGGTTTTAAACATTGTTGTACCGACATCCTTTTTCAGTGGTATACTCGGTATTACAGAATACTATTCAATATTCTGGTAAAAAAAAACCACACCAACAAAAATGGTGACAGTTACATGCATACTGGTACATAGAGTTCTGGATCTAGATTGATCACAGGTTATTTATTTAGAAGTTATTTGATAAACATAATATATACACCATAGATTGATGTACTTTTTTCAGATAGGAAAATATTGCAGTCTACATTAGTATATTTCTTTGAACCCCTCTTGGTGCTCCAGTATTAGTTCGAGGGTCACGGTTTTATCAATATAGATTTTTTTTTATATATACAAGCTTTGGCGTAAACATTGGCATTTCTGGTGCAGTGGTTCTTGAGAGGAGATTTTTAGATACACACCCTATTTTAACTGTTTCGCAATTATTTTCCTTCTAAAAAGGGTTTGGCCCTTTATTTTAACAATTAAGAATTCCCTTCCCATAAGGATTCTTCTTAAAAAAAACCATAAACAAAGTATGATCATAAATAAAGAATTATAAAGTATAATAATAATACAATATAAGCCTGTTGTAAAATAATCATTTATTGTAAATTCTGCTACATAATAGGGATAGAAAATTCAGATAATGTAAAAAATCCTAACCAACCCTGCTGATTATCCCATATAATTCTAAACAATATTTGGCAGGTTAATAAAGCATACGCTTGTAATGTGCCTGCACTTTACAAGTCAAGTGACAGGAAGGGAAAAAATAATGTCATTGACAAGTTGTGCTGTTTACCAAATTGAATATTTCTCTGAGTGGTTGGTTATTGAGGTAAATTTCTTTCTTAAATGGGTAACTTATGAAATTATTTTTGGGATAAAAAATAATAACAAATCCTTTAAGTGTGTATAACTTGCAGTCTTACAAAACCACAAGTTATTTCTGGTACATAAAAATGAAAAACAATATTAAACACAATCTTTATATGGCTCCTAAAATTAAGTCCAAACTTTACGATACACGGCTAAAAGTTGAAGATATGCATGTAAAAATCACATCCAAAGTTGGCACATTGTTTTAACATTTACAAAGTCTGCATAATATGTCATCTAATGACGAATGAAAGGTCATTTCTCTACCTGAGAATAATTCAAGAAGATAACTTACCATTGTATGACCTGAAAACAAAGCATCAGAGCAAACTCGCTTACCGTACTCTACTTGATTTTTGGAGAATTTACAATTTGATAAGACCCTAATATTCAGCGTTAAATAGAAAATTGTTTTAGTTTCAAATGACTAACTCAAAATCAATAACATTGTCGTCTAACCAAAAATATTATTCAAACACAAAATTTCCCATAGAAATGCTGTACAGTGTAGATGGTCATACTGAATAGCAGTGTAAAAAATTATCTAAATGAGAAAGAATGTTTTTCCATATTTTTCAGTCATGAAAAGATGCACTGCATTCCAACCTGAAAATCCTTAAGAAATACATGTAAAAGGATTCAGGTATCTGATAAATTCAAGAAAATAGTACGAGTATCTCAATATTTCAAATGCACACTCCAATATCAAGCATGCTTTAGGAGGTAGATAGAAGGCATAAACCCTCTGTAAAATTAAAACATATAATGCTCATACAAATTGGACGAAAATTTCACTTCTATATTATCTGCTTTGTTCAAGTTCCATAAACAAATTTCAGGTTCAAAGGTCAAGAATGTTCCTGCGCTGGATTGTAAAAGTTTTCCAGTTCCAAGTTCAGATCATTCTCCTCTCTAATAGGAAGAAAGAGATTTCAATGATATTGAATAAAGGAAATTGATTAGAAAAACTATACTGTACAATAAATTTTGATAATACTTCACAAACATTAAGTCACTTTTTAAATCGCAATACAGTTAAGGCCGCCAATAAAAATATAGGCAAATTTTTGTGATGAAAACACGTATACTTTAGTTCAACTGGCATGTCCTTTTTAAAATCAATAACAGTTACTCAAATGCAATATATTTCTAAAATATATATATAACAGTACAATATTTTATGTTCATAGTGGTCACGTGATATGGCAGAAGCATGGTACAAGCATATGTATCGGTGGTTTGGAGGTCATTTAAAAAATTCAATATTGCAAGGGCATAATCACAACTGAATTATAAAATATCTTGATGTTATATTGTAGATTTTGAAAAACGGTACGAACTTTATAAACTAAGAATATTTGTTAGTTGAAACCGTAATTTATAATGCATATGTTGAATAATTTTTAAGGTCACAGGGTTAATTTAATTAAAAAATAATTAATTTGTAAGATTTTACAAGGATCGTAGAAGTTTTTAAGTTACATAGCATATTTCAAATTCACATGCAAAAGTTTGTCAGGATCAGGTAAGCGTATGCCCTTGCAATTAAGTGATTTATTTAGGTACTCAGCTTTCAGGTATACAATATTTTATACAAAACCGAGGTTGCTTCTTTATACGATGCATACTTTTAACAAAATGAAAATAAGACTTTATATGTAGCATTCTACTAAAAATAATGTTAAACAAAATATCCATTTATAATTTTCCGTTAATCTATGACATTTATTTTTCTTCGCTATAAAACTGCATGATAGCCTTCAATGACTTAACTTAATGCGTCATTTTGAAGCATATGACGTCATATTTTGTAGTACAGCGAGAATGACATCTTGCTTATTTTTCAGTGTGTACGATATAACGGACATCAAAATTGTAAGTAATAACATTAGTTGTTTTCAATTAAAAGATTAGTATAAGATAATTTTGCTAATAAATAGATTAATAAGTACTTTCGAGGTTTGTTATATACTGTGAACGTCATAATGCACATTTCCCGTACTTTTTGTCTGAACTGAGTTTATTGACAGCCTTAACTGTGCTGCGATTGACATATTCATAGTAAATGCAGAAAAAGCATACTGTATCATGTAATACTTACAAAAGGTCTTCATATTTACGATAGATTTCATCTGTTTCAAACTGTCCATCACTTGTCAGTTTTAATGTCAAAACACAACAAGCTGGTTCTGAAATCCATCATAAAATAATATTTTAAATTACTCACACAACAGAACTTACCATAAAGCACACTTTTCAATGTTTCACAGTTTGAGATTATTTTACATATACAAACCACATAAAGTTTATTGATATGTATGATTTCCTTCCAATAAACATTTTTCACTATTTATGTACAGTGGTAAAAACACTAAGTAACACTTTTTACACTAAGTAAATAATCAATTCATTGGAGATGTGTTATTCATTTCCCTGGGGAATCAAGCATGAACTCCCCATGTTATAGGGAACCTACTGTCTAGTTTCCTTGGGAGTCTGCCCATGATGCTCCAGGTATCCTCTTTGGGGTCGTATTCCTCTATTCTATCAGATCTTAACTCTTCAGGGTCATTTATATCCAACTCCATTCTTCCTCCAACACGCCAGATTTTATCATCCATGACTACAGAACCAAAATGCATATCATCATGGACTATTTTTTTTAATTGTTCATTTTCCATTTATTTTCAGATATTCGGAATGAAAGGTGATGTGTAAAAGAAGAGAATAAACTACCACTGGGGTTTCAATTGGCCAATTGGTCAGAGCTCTATTAATCATATAGTGAAAATGCATTACCTCTTTATTTTGGAGGGGGCTAGGAAGAGAGGGGGAGCATGGTCCTTTAAATGGTCACTTGGGTAAAAAAAATACAACCCTGCGAAGAATCAACAGCTTTTGATCATCTGGATGCATAGTACAAGAGAAAAAAATATATTAAAGAGTTGATGCATTTTCACTATATGATTAACAGAGATCTGACCTAGTACTAGACCCCTTTCTCATTTTATTTGAATTTTGGTGAGAATCCCCAACAGTTTCTTAAACAACTTGCCAGGTAAGTAGTCACACAATGCAATTACATTTGAAAGCTTAATTAATAAACTAATAAATTAAAATGGAAAAATCACATAATCTGGTTACACCCTCAAATACATTGTAGTTACTGATGAATCTTCAAAACAAGAAGGGGATCAGTTTTGTGGATTTCATGAGTACCCATCACCCATAATTTAACACCTCCAACAAATTATAAACACAGTCATATTTCAATGACAACCAATTACTACATGAAAAAACATCCCCTCAAACCTTTATAAAATAAACAATCCACAGAAAAATTAAATTCAAATGATTTCTCTGAATACCGGTATTTGTAGTTTAAAATTCAAGTAAAGCTAACCAAAAGTGCCGGCCTTGTATGTAGGCCATGGTAGAGTGGTACATAGTTTTGTCCAGGTGTTGGTCTCCACATTGTAGGTTTCCATGGTATCCAATATCCCTGTGTCATTCTTTCCTCCCATTACATATATCACATCATTAATGTTCACCATTCCATGACTAGTTCTCTCTGAAATTTAAAATTGTCATGAAGATTCATGATGGTAACTAGAACTGTCCTAATGGGACTAAAACCCCCGCTAGGCTAATTTCAAATGGGACAAATAATTGAATTGAATAATAAAGGTTTGGAACACATACAAAAAAAATTTCTAGAATTGCAAAAAAAAAAATAAAAAATTAGTTAACAAAGAAAAATTAAAATCAAAATTGTCAGAATTTCACTGTAAATACATATCTATAACAGTAATACATTTACAAATGTATGTATTTGATGATATATTTTTTTAATTTAATTGATTTAAAGAAAAACCAACAAAATGACAATAACCCCTCCCTTTGCAGTGAACAGAAATACCGGTAGCCAAGCAATGCTCTTCTGTTGATAAAACTTTCAATATCTTTCTAATAAGAGTCTTGACAGATGCAATTAGTTGTTTCAAATTTTCCTCACTTTCTCCCATGGCACAATGGAACTCCATATCAGAAAATTGATCCCATAGGACTATGATTTTCTTTGATGAACTTGTTAAATTTAATAAACTCCAAAAACATTACCATAATTACCATACTATGTAAAAATATGTAAAAAAAGACAATTTAATATTACAAACAATTTTAAAATTGCCAAAACACTACAATCATATCAGTAATTTTGAATTTCATTTAAATCAATGCCCAATAGGGTCACTTCATCAATTTACTTGACAAATAAATTTAAACAACCTCTAAAAATAGTTTAACTTCTTTATTAATAATCATATTATTTATTTCCTTATAATGATAGACCTTTTGGTTTACATGAAACAGTTTTAAAATAGCCCCAAAACCATCACCCACTTTACAGATAATCAATTTCCCCTAAACAGGTGCTCCATCTGAACCATGGCTCCGATAATGGCTCCCTTGGGACAAATGAATTCAGCCACACTTGTCTTTGATGTTCTTATTAGCTCCTAAGAATTTATCATTGACAAACAAAAACTTTGCATTGTCAGTTGATAGAATACTTATAAAAAATAATTGTTTTTATTAATTAAGACATAAAGACAAAAAACTCCATCTGGATGTATTTATATAAATATATTTTAGAGTGTTTTCTATTAATTAATTAATAAAATCTGTAAGGATTACCTCCCTTACTTTTCAACATTAGTGTACAATATATAGAATAAGGAAAATGAAAACTGTCATACAATCATTAAATCTTGTCTGATCTTAAAAAAAATTGCAGGTGCACATCTTCAGATGGTGTTCAACATATGTACAAATTTTCAAACTGTTCCATGCAGTAATAAAAAATTCTATAGGGGGGACAAAGTTGCGTCTACAGACAGACGGACAGACGGACGGACAGACAGACGGACAGACGGACAGGGTGAAACCAATATACCCCCCTAAACTTCGTTTGCGGGGGTATAAAAATGTCAAATCAACACATAAGGGCTGAATGTAATAGGCTCTTACCCTTCTGGTAGGGTATGACATCAAGAGTACATATCAATAACAATTCAAGAAAATTTTATTATAATGATGAGTATCCAAAATAAGATATCAATAAAACCTTTTTCACTTCATCATCGTTATTTCAAAGATAGATTTTAAGGGAACCAATGCTTATTATGACAATGTATCAAAACACAGGTAATCACAGATTACAAAGCTCATCAAGACGAGGCATCACCTTTATGAGGCATCACCTTTATCATATCATATGAAAATCATACTTAAGTTTATGATCTTGGATATTCATGGATACTGTTTTGACACAATATCATATATCATATACTAAAAAATTATTTGATAATCATATGTTCATTTCATACTGTATTTATTTATAAGATACAATGTTTATCATACTGGTACTGTACCAGTTATTGGCTAAGACCAGTTATCGGCTAAACTGAGAGTTCGGGTTTATAGCACGCGACAATCCAAGATTTTTTAATTCAGTCGTCTTTTTCGAATAAAGAAAAGTAAGTTTGCTTGAAAACTGTCTTGAATATGTTTTATACATGAGCTTAATCGATCATTGTTTACCGCTGATTTTACATCTTTGCACTTTCAGCAGTGGGGGAAGTGACGTAATACCTGTAAGTTAAAAATAGAATATTACCTCTTTGTGATACGTTATTATATCCCTTCTTTGATTTGACATATAATATCAATACATTTAACATGTATAAACAAAAGGAATTCACGAATTTCCGAGAGATTCGTACCGCAATTGAACGCCTGATTGCACAATTATGTATTGAGTAGTATACAATTTGGTGTATTACCGTATGATAATAAACGAATTATTTTATGAGTTTTGTTTATAATGTATCATGGCCCCGAATACTTTAGTCTGACCTCACAAGGGGCATAATTCAAACTACATTTAGCAGAGTATAAAATCAACATGAACACGGATTTTTGCTATATGTTATTATCACGAAGCCGATAACTGGTACAGTAAATCGTAAAAACTCGGCAAATTCGGGGCGTGCTTAAAAGCACAAAACAAGATGTTTTGGGTTCTAAATAATGATATAAGCTAACAGATTGATAAATAAGGAGTTCACTTTTTAAAGTATGTCAAGTTTTATCCAAAAATATCAAGAAATAAGGAATTACGAAAAGAAAACGTTAAATTTTAGCCGGTAACTGGTACAGTGCCAGTACAATAATATAAAATACAATATTGCATCCTATCATACTTTTAATATACCGGTATATCATATTATACAATGAAATACCATAATTAATAATAATGCAATATGATATTGTTACATGATATGACATTGTATCATGTTATACATTATTGTATCATATGATACAATATAATTATATATTACAAGATTATTTAATACAATTTCATGTGATATAATAATATATTATCACATGTTTATCTCAATATACGGTGGATATCACTCATGGAATAAATTTTTGATATAAACTGTGTGTTCTTATGCCACATGACATCATAATTAAACATTACGTAGGTATAGGCAGTTAATTGACGTAGAATGAAAAAGTAAATAATTAATTCAGTTGAAAAGAGTGGAGTTGTAAATGTGAAGCATGATATCATAAAAAAATATTCGAAAATGAAATGTTTGTTCGTTAAACTTCAAGGAACTTCTTTTCCTTGCGTTAAGTAGTTGACGTCTTGCAGTTAATGTGTTGTGCGGCTCTCAATAACAGTTTTTATAGAAAGAATTGAGAAGACAAGTAATAACTTAGATACAGGACCTGCGCATGCAACAAGAACTTTAACCAGGTCTGGACACCGACGCCGACATTAGGGGTATAGCAAAAGCCCCCTCCCCCCCCCCCCCCCCAAACTTCGTCTCGGTGAGTTATTAGAAATGTATAAATGTATAATGTATGCATTTAAATTAAATTTGTTTTACCTACCATTTGCCTCTAACACCCCCCCCCCCCAATAAAAAAGAAACCAAACCACACAAATAAACACAGATTGTCCAGTTTAGTGAATCACATACTTTCCCACATGGACTTTTTCTTGTGCCATCGGTTGAGCTCTGGACTGTAGCACCAAACTTTGTCCGATTCTCTATCTCTTTGCTCAAATCCTCCTGATATGTAAATCTGGAGATAAAGAATACCAACAGGCATATGTATGACCTTTTTTACTTCTCATGATTTGCCATGGAATGATTCTATTTAATTCCTGAAAAATTTATCCCTTAGACTCAATTTTATATTCAAGGGAAATTCATTATTCGATGACATCCTTTATAAACAAAATGTTTTATACAGAAATAAAAGAATATAAGAATATGTGAATTAAATATGTAGTATATTCATTGATATTATATAGTATATTCATTATTGTTATATTCAGTAGTATATTCTCACTATATAACTCTATATAAACAAATAGTCAATAATTTTAATATTAGTTCGTCCAAAAAATATTGACCGGTCAATATTTTTTTAATATTGACCAGCTAGGAATAATCTCTAGAGAATATTCCCTCTATTTCAATTAATCGCCTCTGATTTATTGATTGGTTAACGATGACGTAAATAACTCTTCGCGACTCCAAAACAAGGTGACGTCATAATAAGCAATCAGTCAAGGCAAGTAAACAACGAACGCGCAATGCGACAGTTTGCTATCATAACGGGTATATGGATTTGTGAATTATTGTGAAGTGAAATCAGGTAAAACATCTTTAGCTTTAGTTCCTACGGATGGTGGAATGTCACCAGTGACCTTATTTTGGAAATGATCTTTGCGCAAAATTGAATTCTATGTTGAGCCGAGAAAATTACGGCGATCTGTTTTCAAATCCTTTCTTGATTTTTGGTTTGTTTCTTCATATAACAAAACAAATGTTGACTGCGTTTTCGGACAACATTGATTATATTAGCCCCCTTGGGACGAATATATTGCCCTCCGCTTCGCGTCAGGCAATATTTCGTCCCTCAGGTTGCCCTCAACCCCAGTCAATATTTGTATAATATATTTAAAATGACCATTTGCTCATAAAAATTAATTGTTATAAATAAGTTTATGATCAGCTTTTTAAAAAAAATGGTCTTTCACTAACATTAAATAACCCATATTCAGAAAAACTTGTTTAGTACGAACACGGATATAGGGAATTCTCGAGTATAGCGAAGTTTTTCTGAGTCCCAGGTTAAATTCTCAATAAATCTTTGCAACGTTTTACGGTTATAACGAATTCTGATATAACAAATTTACGGATATAGCGAACTGATTTTGAGTTCCGTAGAGGTTAATAATAACGATATTTAACACTTTTGTTACAAATTTCTTAACAGTTTTAAAACGTTTGCACTAATATTTAACATAATAGTTTGAATGAATCTATTTTCATTTAAATTTTTAGCAATCCGATTTCAAAGGTAACACAAGAATGTATTTTTATTTTAAGCCTCTATTAGCAAAAATTATAGTCTGGTGAAAGTAAATAAAGTGAATTCACTATAGTTATTATTACGAATTTGTTATATGTATATAACAAATTACGGATATAACGAAGTAAATCCATTGGGCCCTAGTACTTCGCTATAACTGCGTATTACTGTAATGATTTACAGTATCGAAGGATATCAAAGTAATACCACGTATGTTTTATTTCTTTAAAAAGAAAAAACAATTTAATTTTCATTACCTATTACATGACATGTAATTAATGTCTGAAATAAATGACTACATACCTTGTTTTTACATACAACAGCAGCATGATGTTCAATTGAAACAGAAAGGGGTCGGACATAGGACCATGATAATTTGCCATTTTCACCACTAAGCTTCTCCACTGAACACAGTAACTTAAAATCATCACATCCTCCAATGGCGTAGAGGCATCCTGGAAGTCGGTTCAAAACATGATTACAAATATATATAAAACCAACTTTATACATGTAGTAGTTATCTGTTTGGTTTATAATTCAATAAATTTTGCAGTAATCTAGGTTTCTCCTATAGAAAAATATATGTACTAAATGGCTAAGCTTTTTAGGTATACTCTGTCCCAAAATATCCTCGATTAATATTATGCTTAATTATTCAATATTTATAAATACCTCAGGGTTAAGATGAAGTCTATTCAAAAGTATGAAAAATTTCCAAGATTTCTGAGTTGAAACGCCCTCTTTAGCTTATCATGTTTTAATACATGGCTATAAGATGTGATGTCTACAGGGATTTTGTATTGCAGCAGACCCGGATTATAACATTGAAAATTGTGCAATGTATTCCAAGTGACTTTCGTATTGAGAAAAGATGTAAACGTTCCCAATCATAAATGTCCATGAGAAATTTGTTTTCCTTCCTGTTAATTTTTTCGAGTGAAAAATGATAATGCATCAATGAAGATATCTTGGGAATTTTCCCTATTTATTAAAAAATGACCAAGTGTGCTGCATAGATATCTTGGGACAGACTATAGGCAAGCTTTTACCATTCAAGAAGACTGCTGCATGTCCCTCTCTTGGATGCTTCATTGGTGGTAATGGCCTCAGGCGACAGTCACTGGCAGTGAACAGCCAGGTCTCGTCAGTGACGTCGCTCTCCTCATCTCCGAATTCATCCATCTTGTGAATATAACCCCCACACAGTACGGCTGAAAAAAAAAATCAACAAAAATTTAACTACTTTCAAAATCTCGGCAATACAAGACATACTGGTACCTGTGTATTCAAAATGTTCTTAAACATGTAAAAAGGTAATATTACAAAAAGAAAACATTTTTAAAAAAATATCTATGAAACTTGTCCATTGCAAAAATCAATAAAGTGAGAGAGAGGAAACTTCTTTATAACTAGACTGCTAAGAAGTATTTTGACAACAAAGCACAGTGACTAAATGAAAGTAAAATGATTATCCATTGTTACCATTTCCATTGACTTCAGTCAGAGTACCACCACAGGTGCGTTTTTCACCAATCTCTGATGCTCCGAGTGGCAGCCAACGTTTGAGATCAGCATGATAATAATGATTCTTGTGCCATGCAATCCTAAATGAATCTTCAAACGAGTCTAGAGACACATCAGGAAAATCCAAAAAATCTGAATCTGTAAGCTTGATTTTCCCTCCAATTTGAATCAGGGATTTCTTAGGATATCTGACTCTTGTCATCAGATCATTGGTCAGGAAGCGTGTGTGATGGTTGGTCAAACAAGAGTCTGCGAAATCTATCAAATTTTTAAGTTCAGGCAGTGATTTAAATGGTTCCAAATGAATGGCAAAATACAAAATAGGCCATCCATCCACAACAAAACGGATTTTCTCAAACACAGATCTAGCTGTTTTTTTGCGAGAATCCGGATCATGGTTGTACCAGTTCAACACTAGATGGAGAAGCATGCACTCTGATGTTGTATTCAAACTATCATCACTGAGATAATTTGCTAATGTTTCACTGTCTAAACTTAGAAACTGATCTGTAAGTGCATATTCTAGGAAATTATCTAAAATATATTTTTTGTAATAACTTCTCAAATTCGGAATAGAGTACAAATCTGCAATTTTGAGCAAATATTCAGCATTTTCAAATGTTAATTTGTTCTTCAAATACTGTACACAGCAATTTACAGCAGGAATAATTTGAAGAAATGTTGCTGCATTCATCACATCATAAATGTTTCCAAGATTTAATCTTAAGGTTCCATAGTAGAAGAATCCAATGAGTGGTCCCACGCCTGCCTCCGTGAGACCCTTCAGCTCTGTAGAGTCTTCTTGATTCTCAATCATGTCATGATCAAACATAGCTCTGAAGTAGTCACTGACACTGGCCAACACAACTTTGTGAACCTGCAAAAGGAAAATTTTAAATGTTCACAAAAAGAAAATGAAATGCAGGGATTATTGTTACGGCATGCATCAATGAATGAAGTTTTGTTTACAGAGATGAGGCTTGTCCTGAGACACAATTTCACAATTATATAGATTATCCTTACGATATATTGCAGTTAGCATGCAGTTACAACATAAAAAAATCATAGATAAGAATTCCTTTAAGTTATTTAAAAATATACTAAATTTCATCTTGATTTCATAAAATTTGCCACACTGTAATGACGATTACCTTGAATTCTTTGCTATCAACTTTGATGGTAAAATCGCACAATTTTTGATCATCATAAAGTTGCTGCAGATTAAATATCAGATTGATGCTGAATTCTGGAGCTATACATTCTTCTTCTTGCAAATTGTCTGTACAAAAAGTAATTATTTATGATAATCAAGAATGAAAAAGAATACAATCTAAATAATGTTCAATCATACATTGTAATATTTTCGACTTACCCATCACGTTGTAAGCTCTTCTGTTTCTGAAGGTATAAAAGTTGTTACTATCATTTTCGGTGAAAAACCGCCAAAGGTAAGTGATTGCTTGGTTTGCTTTATAAATTCACGGTGTTAGCTTCTAGCACACCTTTAATATTTTCGCTCGTCAATCAGGTTTATAGAAAAAAACTGCAATAGACATTTTCCTAGAACTGCAAGTTTTGTAATGTAAAGTGGGTTTTTTTCAAGGAATCGTCTCAAGATATTAATCAATTAAGGAGGCCGATTTGGATTTTTTTTTTTGCGGAAAAACTACAATAGCAAAACTCTTTATTTTCTAACCAAATATTATTTACTCCATTTCTAGTTTATTTGCGATGTTTCACAAAATTTTAATTGATTGCAAGAGCAAGCTTTTATCTGGGACGTATATATACGTGGTGCTCAAATATATGATTATACTCTGTCCCGAGTTTTTGCTTCCACCACTTTTTGCTTGATATTTCAATAATAGTAAATACCTTTGTGCTCAGACTATGTTCATCCTCTAATATAAAAAATGTCCAGATTATCTGTTTTGAAACGCCCCCTCTACCGCTTCAGGTTTCAATATCCCAGTACCCAAACTTCGTCACCATAAGCAGAAAACCTCCCGCGTTTTTCTGTAAATTATTTTTTGTGGTTTTTATCATTTGCAATCACTAAATATAATCTGAAACAATATAATTTATAAAATTATTAACAAAAATATTATTATTTTTATTCAAATAAGCCCTCTGAATACGACGTTTATCACACGTGCTATCATAACTTATGAACCTAACTCCGTCACCCACATGCTCTATGATATGGCAGGGAATGAAGACACATTAACAATTTAGTTAAAACTCAATTTGTATCTAGGCCAAGTTATAATAAGTTAAAATGGTGCATACAATTTAAATTGTATCTAATTTCATTGAAATGAAATGATCGCCAGAATAAAAAATGGGTCCATGTAACAACAATCACAATGGCCTTTTCAGAATTTATGGATGCCGTTTGATTTATGTCCTTATATATTTCATATATTTTATATCATTAATTAATATATTACTTATCAATTATTTATTTATTACATTTTTAGAAATGTAGCATATTCTAAATAGCGATATACCGGATATGTCTATACCCTGTATAAGCCAAAAGTATCGGCATGAGCGATTTGACGTTATCATCAAGAGTAGTGCATTAAGGCTATTGTGGTCTGAAAAAAATGTATTAATTACCTTAATCAAAAATGTATTACATGTGAAATGTTTCATATTGACCTCTCTAAAAATGGCTTACCACCGTAAATGATCGAATGGGCCCGCATGTCAGATATATCGATATTTTACTGCACCCGTGAAAAAGTTTCAGCTGATTTCACACAATTATTGGTGCATAAAATGAACAAGGTTTAATTCTGTTATTTTTTGACATATTCTTAAATTTAACTGTTGCAAATTGTTGACATTTGATTAACGATTTTTGACATGTAAAAAATGACGTCATAATCATACTTGATTTCAAACGGCGAGGAGTTTCCCGAAAGTGACGGAGTTAGGGTAGTGACGGAGTTAGGGGGCTATGCGATACACATCCCGAAATTGAAAGTCTACGGAGATTTTGCATTGCAACAGCCATTAATAAGCCCGGATGATAACGTTAAAAAATTGCCGATGGATTCCGAGTGCATTCCAAATGGAGAAAAGATGTAAACATTCCCCATTATAAATCTCCGTAAGGAATCTGTTTTCGTTCCTGTGAATTTTTCTGAGTGGAAAGGGGTAATTGTTCAATGAAGATATCTTGGATATATTCCCTTTTAACGATTTCAACTGTATTTCTTTCACAGGTATGTGTAATTTTATTAAAAATCCTCAAAAAGCGATGGAAGCAATAACTTGGGACAGACTATAGGATGTATACAGTAAATAAATGATTGAGTCAATAGAAACTATAAATCTACAGTACATGCAATTATGATTAGGGGAAATGGACACAGGGTACTGGTATTTGGTAATAAAAATATCTGCATGTACTTGTCTACTTGAACAACAAGTGGATACAAAGTTAAGTTATATATAATAGAAACGGAATTGAAATGTTTTATAAAAAAAATTCTTATTTTAGACGATGGCTTGCCAATTTCCAAATGAATTGATGGAGACCATTTTTATACAAATGAATGCTGAAAATTTGATGCAATCAAGGAACGTTTGTCTTCGCTGGAATGAAATCATATCAAAGTTGGAAAGAAATGGAAGTTTATGGTTAGACTTTTGTCTTGAGGAAATTCCATTACATTCACTGACTGATATTACAAAGATGCAGGAACTGCATGTAGCTCAAAAAGGGAATATATTTTATCACCTGCTATCAAAGTTAGGTTGGATTTTCTGGAAGGAAATTTTCAAGGAGTATGTAAGAGCAAGGCGTGTGAAAAATGAACTGTATGTCATCACTACAATTAAATATAATCCAGACAATGGGCAGGTCACTTCTTTGGCCTTAAATGGTAAGTAGCGGACAACAAATTTATTAGATAAAACCCAATTATGTGATATAGATTTTTTTAACAATAAGACATACAGTAAAACAAATTAATTGATACAAACATGGATATAGCTATACTTATTATAATGAATTTGTTATATAGGTATAAGTGAACTAAATCAGCTCGTCCCTAGGACTTTATTATAGGCGAGTTTTACTGTATTGCAAATCAAATTTAAGTTTTACATTAATGGGTATTAATTAATAACGTCATACATGTAATTTTTAATTGTATGCTATTATAATTTATAGATGATTTATAGTATAATTTATAGATGAATCTTGAAAGATGGAAACAGCAATTTAACTCTATGAGTGGACTAATTACCTAAGAGAAAACTATTTTCCAAAAATTAACTACGGGTGCCTATAATATTAAAAAAAATTATGTTTATCGATATCATTTTCAGATTTGCTTTTATATAGTGGTTTTGAAAATGGGGATGTCTATATTTGGAAGAATATTGATTCTGGTCAGAGGAGTACCAAAGTTGTAGAGTCTGTCCATTGTCCAGTGCAGGCCATATTCTGTGATCCAGAGGGTTTGTTTTTTATTTTAGAAGACTTGTTCATGCGTTCTGCTTTAAGCAGGATTATAAAATACTGTAGAATTGTATAGATTAATTGTTCAATGAACTTTCTCTTAACTTAGGAACTACAAGCTCCAGAGTTCTGAAAGGGGAAGTCAGGAATACAGAGTCATTGATTGTAGTGTACAGAGACTTGGTCAAGTTTGTCAGATATACATCAGAATCAGGTAACAAGAGGTCTGAGTGGCTATTGGAAGTCCCGAGGAAATCTTGTGAAAAGTAAGAACATTGTACAATAGCCAGGGGCTGACAAATCCGATTGCCCGACGCCCGGGGCAGGTGGTTTTTCCGATCGGGCAAGTAAAAAATCGGTAGGGACTTGGCCGTGGGCAAGTGACTTTTAAAACTTTCGCATATGTACTGAAAATGAAAGTACCGTATTTTGCTGAACATAATACTCACTTTTTTCTAGAAAATTCTTTACGATCTAAGGGTGCTTAAATCATACACCACAATAGGATTTTGACGGGGTTTTTTTTTTCAGGTGCAGCATAGGCTATATCATAATGAAATAAAATTCTAACTACTGTTCTTCAGATCGACTGTTCTTGTGTTTGTTTATCATAATGTTTAAAACTAATTTAATCTTTGTTAAAGTGTTTAATTGCAAAAACTGTTTTGATTATAATTTGACAATTTAACATCAATTTGAGCTGTTTATTCTATGTTCGACTTCTTTGAGCTGTGTTCACCCTCTCCATGTACGCCGCCATAACTGATGTTAAAAATAGAAGTGTGCCCGTTATCACTCACTAATCATAATCCTAGCCTAGAACTTTTTTAAAATTAAAATATCAGGCTTAATATGATTAGATACAACTCCTAATGATTCATTTCACCTTTATTTTTAACACCTCTGTGGCCTAAATGAAATCATGGCCGTGAAGACGTGTGCGCCTGTGACCTATTATCTCGGACATTCACCTAAGGTGACAAAAATTATCAAAACACCCAAAACTGTTTATAAAATGTTTGTTTTTTACCTTTAAAACAAATCCAACTAAATATCAACATGTTATATGTTGATTTTTTAACACATTCTCGAGAAAACTTAGAGGAAGAGATGTTGAATCAAAACTATATATTTTATGAAGAGTACTCGTATTAAAAGTGGAAAAATTTAAAGTGAAGGGCAAAAACATCGTACGGTATGTGTATTGTTATTTTTAATTACAATAAAGAATTTGGTTGGGCTAGTAGATATTGAGGTAGGGCAAGTAAATTTTGCCTTGCCACTTGCCCGAGGGCAAGTGCTTAAAAAATGTATTTGTCAGCCCCTGAATAGCTGACCCTCTTTCCTGTTTTTATGCCTTTTTTAACAGATTGAAGTAATTATGAGTTATACATTTCAGTTCGTTTGAATTTTGCCCAGTAATTCCTAGTGATGACAAGGTCTGGTTTGAATGGTACACTGGTAACCAGTTTCATTTTGTAACATCAGAGACAGAAACTGTGCATGTCAGTACATCTATGGACAGAATAACTGCTTCAGACTCCAGCAGTGGAATGGTAATGCTACAGATCAAACCCCTTTACCTATATGTATGTTTGTCTATATAAAATGCAGATTTATGGTATGAATACAAGAAATCCGTATAAATTAGAGTTATTGAACATGGCTGAGGATCAGAGATCGTTAATATTAAAGTGGGTGTGGCAAAACATGTAACAATAACACCCAACAGAAAGCAGAAAAGGTTTATTTTAAAAACTTATGAAAAGCTAACAAAAATACTACAAGTACAAATTTGAAATGAATTGTTTACATCCATTCAACATCAGTTTTACTGAACTGAAAATGGAAAAAGACAAGTAGATACAATATAAGTATTGTAATTAAAATCAAAGCACAATGTTCTCATCTATACAGGATGTTCTTTATCATCCCTTTTATGCATTATTCTCAGCCTTGTTTATGTGCTAACCATAAATGCAACTTTTATAAATTCAAGCAAAATGTATGCATACATGCCTATTTAAGGAAAACATCAGGAGAAGAAACATTTCTACTCCACTTTACAACATTGATCTCTCTTTACTTTCAACAGATAGTGTTGGGGATGAGGACAGGAGACATTGTGTACTGTGACAATCTAGAGACTCATGGGAACTTGTCAGCCATTGGTCACACCAGTGACATAGAGTACAAGGTACTGGGTAATGTTGGCTCCAGTGTCAGACAGCTGATTATCAAAGGCAGAAATGTGGTGTGTTTAACAGGTAACATACAATTAAATTTATAGCACACTACTTGATTAATAGTCAACATCTGAATTCCTCCTTATTTTGATTTTACATTTTTAACTAAATTATGCAATTTTTGAAATACATGTACCACTATTAAAATGAAGCAACTTTATGTGTTAATACATGTAGTTATTGTTAAAGCAATATCGGAAATTTTAGCATATTTCATTTAATCATACTATTTGACATATAAAATTGCTAACTAAATAATTTATATTTTTAGATGATTGCAACATCTATGTGTCCATCAACTTGTCAAGGTTTCGTTGTCTTGATGCCCATACAAGTTTTGGTTGTCGTGTTGAATGCATTGCATGGCACGGGGCAATTCTAGCTATTGGAACAAAATACGGCAAGTCCAGTAAAATGTCTTATAGATGTCATTGCAAAACTTCAATTCTATATGTTGAATGCAGTTTTAGTTGACATAGGTACATGTATATGCAAGTTTATATTTATTGCTTTTAATTAGGAAGTCATTATTTTGACTTTTCAATTAAATGTATTTTGAGAGCCACAGTTCCTCTTATCTGTACTTTACAAATATCATTGCAACAATTTCCACTTATTTAAAACAGATATAATGCACTGGATAATATTCCTGGTCAATGTCAAAGGTCAAGGTCACAGTAGCCAAAATTATACTAAATTTAGCAATTATTAGTCAGATCCAACAATTACAATTTTAGGAACAGAAAATGAAGGCATTAAGATACTCAATGTACATGTACTAACTTTTATTGTAAAAAAGCTAGTAAATTCAGAAACAAGAGAAATATCATTTGTCATAATCACAACTAAAAGTACTTTTGATTGTCCTGCACATTCATTACCCAAAATATTGGTTGACCTCTTTTAAAACAAAAGAATGAACAACTTGACTGTAAAATAAACTGTATTGTAGGTATTGTACATGTGTACCATGTTCCACAGGAGAGGGATCTACAGAATCTAGATTTGAGGAAGAATATAGCAATATCTCTAGACTGTGAGCATATAAATGCCATCGCAATAGGGGATGATGGGAGTAGACCTGTTATTGCCGTGGCAACAGATGTAGTAGGGGTCATCCATGTTATCCGTTGGTGATATTCAAGACGATGTCAGTGATTTTTTGTCATTAATATTTACATGTGTCACAAATTGACAGTTTACCTAGTCCATTGTTTTATTTGAATTATGAAAGTGATTTGTTTTTTTCACAACACACAGTTTAAAGTAATTGTTTTTGATAGGTGTATTATTTGTTTATGCTATAAGAATGTGAGGTAGTCATAAATGTTTGTACACAAATACTGCTTGTCACCTTATTTATGTAAAGATAGTATGTACATAGAAAAGGAGTGTTAGTAAAATTATAGGGAGAATATTTGAAATTTAAAAGTAAAACGTTTGAATTTTTCACTTACTGGTAATTTTTGTATGACCAAAATATGACTGTATACTTTTTCATGCAGATCTTGTGGGTAATTGGTTGACCATCCAGTCTCTATACGAAAAGACAAGTCACTTTGTTTACTTACAAACTATAACACTGTACACTTGAAGGAAGCAAGCATTACAGACAAGAGGCCCAGGGGCCACATTGCTCACCTGAGCAAGAATAGCCACAACTACTCCGATCAAATCAGCATTACAATATCAAAATCAAAATATCTTGACAACTAAGTACAGTAGATCTTGCTCAGAAATTTTAAAAATCTGCTGATTTTTATGGTAAATACCAAGCCCCTTTTATTGTTGAAGTATTTTTCAAAA